>NC_060193.1:42846562-42869062 GCF_021184085.1 Oncorhynchus gorbuscha | reverse complement strand
GGTAGAAAAGGAATGAAGGGATGATGGAGAGGGAGATATAGGGGGGAACAGAAGTTGAGTGGTGTGGTGGTGGGATGACAGAGGAAAATAACTGGGGTGCTGGAGGGTCAGGTGTGTGTGCACATGTTTGTATGTGTGTCAGTGAGTGTGTACACGTGTTTGTATGATCTGCAGGCTTACGTGTGCACTCCTCCAAAGGTGTACCAGAATTCATGTGGATGTTGTCGATCATGATATGGCCCTTGGTTCCCTGGTCAACGAAGCCTTCCATAACCACCTGAGAGGAGGAGGAAGAGTAGGGGAAGGAGGAGGAAGAGGAAGAGTAGGGGAAGGAGGAGGGGAAGGAGGAGGAGGAGTAGGGGAAGGAAGATGAAGAGGAAGAGTAGGGTAAGGAAGAGAAAGAGTAGCGGAAGGAGTAGGAATATTAGGGTAAGGAGGAGGAGGAGTAGGGGAAGGAGGAGGAGGAGTAAGGGAAGGAAGAGGAAGGAAGAGTAGGGGAAAGAAGAGGAAGAGGAAGGAAGAGTAGGGGAAAGAAGAGAAAGATTAGGGGAAGGAGGAGGAGGAGGAGTAGGGGAAAGAAGAGGAAGATTAGGGGAAGGAGGAGGAGGAGGAGTAGGGGAAGGAGGAGGATTAGGAGGGGAGGGAGGAGTAGGAGTAGGGGAAGGAGGAGGAGGCGGAGGAGTAGGGGAAGGAGGAGGAGGAGTAGGGGAAGGAGTAGGGGAAGGAGGAGGAAGAGGAAGGGAAGGAGGAGGAAGAGGAAGGGAAGGAGGAAGGGAAGGAGGAAGATTAGGGGAAGAAGAAACAAATGACCTACATGTAGATGCAGGGATATATCTTGTACATAGAATCGCTGCAACACGTAACCATTAGTAATATACTTCTACTTGTTTCTCCAGCTAACTCCAACAGACTATTTTCATGGTAGAGAGAGGGGAGCATGCTAACGCTCGAATACCTGGAACTCTTTGGGGGATCGGGGCAGGATGGTGCGACCCTCCTTCCAAACGGGTCCCTGGTCGCCGTGGAGTGCCCATAGAAGGGTCTCCTCGTGATGGGCATCACGGAGAAGGATGCGCAGGGTGCCCTGGGCCTCTCCCCACAGCTGGTAGGAGAAGAGCAGGCAGAGAGGCCCCGTGTCGAGTCCCACCATGGGGCTTAGGATCCTGGCTCGCTGCTGCTCCGTCTTGGGGTTGGCTTCGATGTACAGGTAGCTATTCAGGTCTGTGTGGGGAAGGGAGACAACACAGTGGTGGGTTTAGAGACATGAGATGTTGCAGTGAGGGGAACACAGGTGAAATACATGCACACACACGAGGGAGTGTACACACACACACACACACACACACACACACACACACACACACACACACACACACACACACACACACACACACACACACACACACACACACACACACACACACACACACACACCTGCGCACACAAGATTAAAAGAACACAATACCACAACTACAAGGTCAGACTTACAATAGCACAGGGATATGATACATACCAAATCCCACCTAACAGAAGAATAGGGTCAGAGAGAGAGTCAAGCACTAAGGGAAGGGGATGAATTCACAGCCAACCGAAAGGAGCCATTCCCATTGGTATTCAGGTAGACTGGTATTCCCATTGGTATTCAGGTAGACTGGTATTCATTCCCATTGGTATTCCGGTAGACTGGTATTCCCATAGGTATTCAGGTAGACTGGTATTCCCATTGGTATTCAGGTACACTGGTATTCCCATTGGTATTCAGGTAGACTGGTATTCCCATTGGTATTCCGGTAGACCCATTAGACAATAGCACTGTGTTAAACACAGTCAAGTAGTTTATAGAATATGTTTAGTTAGTAAATTGGATGTGGACTTGGAACCCTGACGGGGGGGGGGTGTAGAGTTAATTGGGCGATGGACCAGTATCAACACAATCCTGACAAAATCACCTGTGCTCTATCGCAGTGTGTGATAGAGCAGTTAGGTGAGGGAACTAGAGTTGAAAATCATCACGTGTGTGAATATTGTCCAAGAGGCACTAGGCACAACGAAGTGATGGATATTGGCATCACCATATTCCAACTGAATGTTCATGTATAAACCGTTGTATATTAAACTGACATGAATGATGAAATATATACATAAATAGTATATGTTATGTCCCCTGTACCCAGGCAACAGGTGTCTATTTTCAAAATATGATTACAACGATAATTTTGACCCCATGGACTTTCAGTCCTTGCATGTATAGCTCCATCTACAAAATTGTTTGGTGATTACATTTCTCCAGTTCCATCCCTTAGCTTCATAGAAAACATTTATTTGATTTATTTCATAGAAAACACATTTTTATTAAGGAATGGGCCTCTATTGCGGTTTAGCTTGAAGCGAGACCATAGAAACGGAACTATGGAACAAACTCCCTCACGACGCCAGGACAGCGGAGTCAATCACCACCTTCCGGAGACACCTGAAACCCCACCTCTTTAAGGAATACCTAGGATAGGATAAAGTAATCCTTCTCACCCCCCCCCTCCCCCCCCTTAAAATATGTAGATGCACTATTGTAAAGTGGCTGTTCCACTGGATGTCATAAGGTGAATGCACCAATTTGTAAGTCGCTCTGGATAAGAGCGTCTGCTAAATGACTTAAATGTAAATGTAAATGTAATGGAACTCAATGATCACAGTGCACAATGTCATAGTCATTGACCTCGATTGTGATGCAGCTGTGATGTCATCCGAACACCTGTTGAAGCAAGGTTCTAGAAGTCAGCCACATCATTTAAGGCCCTTGAAAAGCGTTGCCTATCACATTGCTATCTGCTCTTGAACAATTTAATAAAACTAAAATTACAACAAGTTCTTTCAATAATGGACTATCTCCAATATCTGAGCCAGTTTGGGCCTTTCCATCCCTTCCCGTTGGACCAGTTCACCTGGTTAGTGTTGAGGATGGTTCCTAAGGACGTTCTCGCCTCATGGCTGATCACACAGATGACAGGAGGATCTCCCGTGCCTGGAGTGGCTGCCAACCAGAACCAGGTTTGTTTGGCCAAGATTATAGTGAGTAGTCTGAAATGGCAACTTATTCCCTATATAGCTAGTGAAATACTTTTGACCAGAGCCCTGGATCTAGGGAGGGTTTCTCAAAAACACTTTGAGACAAATGCTGATGTAAAAAGGGCTTTAGAAGTACAATCTGATTTATTGATCGGTTCATTGCAGGGACAATGGCAAAGTCGATTTTTGAATACCCCACCTGCATGCCAGTTCCAGCCCAACTCAGCCCCTGCCACCTTCCAGCCAAACTCCAGCTATGGACAAGACCAGGATCATTTTATGGACTGGAAAGAGGGGCCCCAGACCAACAACAACAATCAAGTGCATTGTCATCAGGATGTGGAGCCAATGGATGTCAATGTTGTTGTGGAGGTGAAAGACAACAGCCAAGCACTAGCCACTTGGCAGGCAACAGTCTGGCCCAGTCAATCAGCAGCTAAAGGCCAGGCAACAGTCTGGCCCAGCCAATCAGCAGCTAAAGGCCAGGCAACAGTCTGGCCCAGCCAGTCAGCAGCTAAAGGCCAGGCAACAGTCTGGCCCAGCCAATCAGCAGCCACTACCAAGAACACAGTCTGGCCCAACCAATCAGCAGCTGCTACATTTTGGTCATCCAGCCAGCAGAATTCCGCTATGTTTGGGCCAACGAGCCAGACAACCACTAAACAATCATCCACTAGCCAGACAGCCACGAGCCAGACAGCAGTCTCCAACAACCAATCAGCAGCCTCCACTAGGAGAGATGGTGACGATATGAGGGACAGCTGCATTCACCAGGACAACGACCCCAAGAGGAGGAGGATGTAAACGTGAGGGACTCCATGGGCCATTTTTCCCCCATTAACATGGAGGGTCTTTCTCACAGCCTAAAGACTCAGTCCAACACAGAGACTTTGATGTGTGGATCACAGCATGAGAAGCTGTAGAACCACAAGAGTGACTATTTTCTGCAGAAAAATAAAAGTTTGATTTAATGCCAACTAAATTCAGTATTGTGCTTTTGTGTCCATGTTATGGCTGTAGCTAAATGTGCGTCATAAAAGAATGTGCTGTCGTGGAGGGAACTAATTAGACTACCGGTATAAGGACAGATATCAGCATCCGCAATGTAAATTCAGATCACTCGCTTGTTATGAATTGAACACTTTGTCAAGGAAATGTACAGCCTACAATGTGTGCCTAACTTTAATCTGGGAGACGACTGAAATTTGAGTGGTATGTGAGAGGGAGAGAAAGCTTACTACAGTCAAGTGTGTATTATACTGTGCAGTACAGTATGTGCATGTGTGCGTAGCCACCCTAATAGTCTGTCTAGCAGATCACACAGTAGTATTTGTGGAGGGGGAAGAAAGCTTCATCCACGATGACAGCCCCCCTCTGCTCTCTAGTGTGTGTGTCACACCAGACAGCGTGTGTGACAGGGTCTCCCTTGGCCCTTCCAAACACCACAGTGTGTGTAAGGAGCCCTCCCATTCAGCACCATACGGCACTGTCTATCACTGTGTGTCTATCTGTGTGTGTGTGTGTGAGTGTGTGTGTGTGTGACTGTGTGTATGAGTGTGTGTGTGTGTGTGTGTGTGACTGTGTGTATGAGTGTGTGTGCGCGTGTGTGTATGCGTCCGTACATCTGCGTGTGTGCATGTGTGGGTCTTCGCCACACGGAAAACATCCCCACTTTATCAAACTGATCTTAATGTGTTCGTGGAGAACCCCCATCTCCCTACACCTCGGGTGAACCCAGCGAGAACCCCCCCTCCCCCCATTGTTCCGCAGCTTGTTCAGCAGACAGCTCATAATCGAGAGGGGCGCGTTCTCGTGATATGATGCAACAGCATTATTAATCAATTTTCTCAGCAGTCTCCTGCAGCGAGCGAAGACAAGGAGAACTCAATCTACAAACACAGGCCTCGTTATGGACGCCGCCAGCACCACACGTTGATATGCTACAGTGCATGTTCTCCAAGCTGTTATGTTTTCACATTTTAAAAGGGAGAGAGATCAAGAGGTTACTGGGTCTGGGTTTTCTGGGTCACAAGAGAGATAAAGGAAGGGAGGGAGAGAGAGAGAGAGAGAGAAAAATGGGAGAGAGAGGGAGAATGGGAGAGAGAGGGAGAGAGGGGAGAGAGGGGAGAGAGAGAGAGAGAGAGAGAGAGCGAGAGAGAGAGAGCGAGTGAGCGAGAGAGCCTCTCTCTTAGGCTAATGATGATTAGGCTACAATCTTCGACCTACATACCCAGGGATTCCCCGATCTAAAGCCCAGGTGACAGAGATTCCCAACCACTTTGAGAGCGCGAGCAGGTCCTGAAGCTCCGCCGTCAATTCTTCACAGCTTGCAGCCCGTTAAATATTTCATGGGCCCTATTCGAAATATATCAAATCCAATGAATTTTAAAACAAGGTCAGGATAACAATCCCTTTAACCCCCAGTGGCTGAGTCCCGAATGGCCTCCTATTCCCTATTATAGTGCACTACTATTTGACCAGGACCCATAGGGCCGTCTCATCGGGACCTGGTCAATAGTAGTGCACCATATAGCAGATAGGATGCCATTTATAGCACAGTCAGTGTAAGGAAACCTCAAAGAAAAACTCCAAACTGCCCATATCTTTAATTAATATGCCAAAAGCTTCACTCTTTTTTTGATCTGGGGGTATGTATAAAGGGAACTTAATAATTGCTATAAGTACATGGAAGTCTACTTAGAAAGCTAGAGATTTGCCTGCAAGGTAATCGAGGGGCAGGAATGTGCGGCTGGAATAATGGTTTTCCTGGTTTTTTCCTCTGGAATCTCTTGCCTCTGTAGTTAATAACCGCGACTGGTTCTTAACTTTGTCCTGTCCAGAATGCTCCCGGAACGATCCGTTAGCATCACAGAGTTGTAGCGCAGTCCCAGAGAGCAGACTGGAGGAGTTACACATTATAAGTGTGTGTGTGTGTGTGTGTGTGTGTGTGTGTGTGTGTGTGTGTGTGTGTGTGTGTGTGTGTGTGTGTGTGTGTGTGTGTGTGTGTGTGTGTGTGTGTGTGTGTGTACGTCTGTGCGGTTGTGTGTGTGTGTGTGTGTGTGTGTGTGTGTGTGTGTGTGTGTGTGTGTGTGTGTGTGTGTGTGTGTGTGTGTGTGTGTGTGTGTGTGTGTGTGTGTGTGTGTGTTTATAAGTCACAAAATCTGCCTCGGCTGAGGCTCAAACAGAGTTGTTGTACCTCCACATGTTCACAAACACTAAACAAGGACTTTACTGTATATCAAGCTAAATTAGAGCAAGTGGCGATCTAACCTCTTTCTTGCCTTCTGAACATGGTTGTGGTGAACCACCATTGCCAACTCTGACTTAGGTGGGGAAGCTCGCTGTGCTATGCTTAGGGAGACTTACCGGTGGGGGGCAGAGTGAGGTTCAGGCCGGGGCCCTGGGCTGGGGCTTTGGAGCTGTTGTAGAGGGACCAATGGAGCGAGGTGCTGGGGTCGTGAGTCCAGCCACACAGACCCTGCTCAAAGTCACACACACCACCCATGGATGGAGGCGAGGAGCTAGCTCCTGGAGAAAAAGGGTGGGAGAGGAACAGAGAAGAGAGAGAGAGAGAGAGAGAGAGAGAGAGAGAGAGAGAGAGAGAGAGAGAGAGAGAGAGAGAGAGAGAGAGAGAGAGAGAAAGACACAGAGAGAGAGAAAGACACAGAGAGAGAGAGAGAGAGAGAGAGAGAGAGAGAGAGACAGAGAGAGAGAGAGAGAGAGACAGACAGACAGACAGACAGACAGACAGACAGACAGACAGACAGACAGACAGACAGACAGACAGACAGACAGACAGACAGACAGACAGACAGACAGACAGACAGACAGACAGACAGACAGACAGACAGACAGACAGACAGACAGACAGACAGACAGACAGACAGACAGACAGACAGACAGACAGACAGACAGACAGACAGACAGAGACAGAGAGAGAGACAGACAGAGAGAGAGAGACAGAGAGAGAGAGAGAGAGAGAGAGAGAGAGAGAGAGAGAAAGAGAGGAGATAGGGAGATAGATAGATAGATAGATAGATAGATAGATAGATAGATAGATAGATAGATAGATAGATAGATAGATAGATAGATAGATAGATAGATAGAGACATCAATCATCAAACATTCTACAATAACATACACTACCGTTCAAATGTTTGGGGTCACTTAGAAATGTCCTTGTTTTTGAAAGAAAAGCAACATTTTTTGCCCATTAAAATAACATCACATTGATCAGAAATACAGTGGAGACATTGTTAATGTTGTAAATGACTATTATAGCTGGATTATCTACATAGGCGTAAAGAGGCCCATTATCAGCGACCGTCACTCCTGTGTTCCAATGGCACGTTGTGTCAGCTAATCCAAGTTTATCATTTTTAAAAGGCTAAATGATGCTCCAGATACTTAACTAGCCTAACTAAAGGCGGACAGTTTTATTGCTTCTTTAATCAGCACACAGTTCTCAGCTGTGCTAACATAATTGCAAAAGGGTTTTCTAATGATCAATTAGCCTTTTAAAATTATAAACTTGGATTAGCTAACACAACGTGCCATTGGAACACAGGAGTGACAGTCTGCGATAATGGGCCTCTGTACGCCTATGTAGATATATTCCATAACAAATCAGCCATTTCCAGCTACAATAGCCATTTCCAACATTGATAATGTCTACACTGTATTCCTGATCAATTTGATGTTACTTTAATGGACAAAACATTTGCTTTTCTTTCAAAAACAAGGACAAATCTAAGTGACCCCAAACTTTTGAACGGTAGTGTACATACACACATAAATGATCTATATGCAACATTTCCACATGCTTCCAGACACTCACCTCTGCTCGCCCGCTGGGCAGTGCTGCTCTCCATTGGACCAGACAAAGTGGGAGAGGCTGTGTTGGCCAGAGTGCTGGTTTCTATGGAGACACACCACATAAGTGTTGTCAGTTACATCCAAGATGCTCAATGTAACATACTCAAAGAAACAACACCGCTCCGTGAATGTGACCACAGCTTTCTGACTAATCAACAGTTTGCCCACCTCTTTAAGGAATACCTAGGATAGGATAAGTAATCCTTCTCACCCCCCCCTTTAAGATTTAGATGCACTATTGTAAAGTGACTGTTCCACTGGATGCCATAAGGTGAATGCACCAATTTGTAAGTCGCTCTGGATAGGAGCGTCTGCTAAATGACTTAAATGTAAATGTTAAATGAATACAATTTCTCAATCTCTGCTTCTCACAGACTCGTGCTCACTCCCACACGCCTAAATGAGAGTCTGAGGTCATCTCCCTCCCTCCTGTCCTCCCTCCCTTCCCCTCCCAGTTGAGGTGACAGGCTGAGCCAGGTGGTGATAGCCCAGTCATGTTGTGTCTCTTAGCCCAGACATCTCCCTCCCTCCATGGGTCTCGACCGTCTCCACTGTCTCCACCTCCATCCCACAGCCCAGTCAGACTGGCTGCTGGGGCCCTGGAGGGACAGGCCAGACACCACTGGCTCCATGGGTGATGGATGGGTCTGGCTCGTTCAACCTTGGAATGAATGATCACACACACACACTCCTTCCAGCAGCACATGGCCTCCCGACTGCATCAGGAATGTTATCCGGCAATAAGTAGCCATGTTATTGGGACCAGATGGGACGACCCTGGTTTCGTTATGCAATGACAGAGGGAAAGGTTTGGGTCATCTCTGCATTCCAACCACAGTCTAACCAAGGTCCTAATCATATTATCATACACCCCATGGCCCCCATATATCGCATCATGGGAATGTGTGAAAACGCTGTTCCAGGATCTGTTCCAAAAGTTTGGGAACCACTGCCTTAGAGTATATACTGTACATTCAACTCGTGCTTTCTGATCATTTATATGTAAAAATGTGTATCCAAGATGGCAACAACAACAAAAGATTCCAAGCATAAATACCTTCGACGACAAACATGGAGGGAAGTTGATTACGTTGTCCATGTTAGGACAGATTGAAAGAGAGTCCCGCTGAGAGTGAAACTAGTCCTGCTGGGAATGAGGCTGTCCTAATATGGACACCACAGATGATTGATCCTTTGACATGTTACCATGACACAACTGCCCGCGAGGGGAGAAAAAAAATGTACACGGGTGAAATGAATGAAACGAACACAGCCGGACGCCTGGCGCTGTGGAAAAACACAACTCGATAGCGCTACATGAAAGAACAGTGCCCAGCTGTTGAGGTCTCTGACTGCGTGACATTAGCCTGACGGTAATGTCACACCCTGTACAGAGGCAATTAGTTGGCCGATCAGATTTTAATCACCAAGGAGCTATGGGGACCCCACCGGCAATACATTAACCCCCTACTCCACCCTAACCTTTTTCACATCCGACGACCGTGTATCCTGTTATTTTATCCCCCTTATAGCGCAAGCCATTCCTCCAAGCCATTGCATCTCTGTGCTTTCAAAGGTCAGGCCTTGTCACAGTGTAAACGGCTTGACCTTTGTGGGGTGTGACAGGGGTGTGCGTGTGTCTGTGTAACGGGAGAGAGACTGGGAGGGGTAACGGGAGAGAGACGAGGAGCTGTGACCAGCCTGCCTCTCCCCGAGGGCTCTCCACTCCTTGACATGTGTGAGGAAGCAGCTAACAGAGCTGGGCCGAGAGGCCCGGCCCTTATACAGTATCACTGTGCCTTTCTCCTTGTGCAGAAGGCCTCCCCGTGCAGGAGGGCCTCCTCGTGCAGCAGAAGCAGGCCTAACCGTGCAGGGAGAGGATCCCCTCAGGCATCAGAAGGCCTCCCCGTGCAGGAGGGCCTCCTCGTGCAGCAGAAGCAGGCCTAACCGTGCAGGGAAAGGATCACCTCAGGCATCAGAAGGCCTCCCCGTGCAGGAGGGCCTCCTCGTGCAGCAGAAGCAGGCCTAACCGTGCAGGGAGAGGATCCCCTCAGGCATCAGAAGGCCTCCCCGTGCAGGAAGGAGGGACCCTCATGCAGGAATAGCCCCTTCAAATCAATTCAAATTTGATTTGTCACGTGCTGAATACAACAGGTGTAGACCATACAGTGAAATGCGTACTTACAAGCCCTTAACCAACAATGCTTTAAGAAGTTTAAGAAAAAAAAGTGTTAGGTAAAAAATAAAATAAAAGTAACAAATAATTCAACAGCAGCAGTAAAATAACAATAGCAAGGCTATATACAGGGGGTACTGGTACACGGTTAGTCGAAGAAGCACTGCACTTCAGACCAGAAAGGAGTACAGGGCCTATATATATCAAGTGTCTTATAGTAGGACGGCTGTTTCAGGATCTACTCAGCGCTCTTATCTATGTTGTGTCATTTATTGTGATCGAAAAACCGATCCTAAATCAGAAGTCCTACTCTGAGACGTGTGATACAAACTGCACCAGGGGAACTGTCACGTTACAGAGAATACGCTGAACAGTGCTCCAACCCTTCCCCTTTCTCACAGTTCTCAATTCCCCCAGCCCCCTATTTCACTCCTTCTCTTCTGGAAAACAGCCATAGCACTCTCCAAAAAATAAGACTCAGCAAAATATGAGCAAAAAAAAGAAAAAAAAGTCAATTACGTAAAGAGCCTCTGTAAAACACACACACACACACACACACACACACACACACACACACACACACACACACACACACACACACACACACACACACACACACACACACACACACACACACACACACACACACACACACACACACACACACACACACACACGACATTGTGCATGCTTGGAAAAAACATGTTGTTTTCCCTTCACTGCCGGACATGTAGGGTTAAGTGTTCTAAGGGTGGGTCACCACCCCCTGTGACACCCACGTCACATGGTAAGGGAGAAAACGCTGGCGCAAACAAGAGTGCAGAGACACAAACACAGCAAAGCCTAAGCATCCTCCCCACACTCTGGATCATCAAAAGGAATAAGACAATGGGCTCTATTTTCGGCAGGCATTAAACCAGCGCAATTGTCAAACGCACGCTCCTTTACAAGGTCGTCCTGTTAATGCCCGCGCTCTTCTATTTTCAAATCCTAGCGCCAGGATTGGTCATTTAGCTGTTTTATATGGACTCGCTTGTGCTGAGGTGGGAGAGGTGGCAATGTTTTAACCGTGTCCTTAAAAACCTGCGCCCGTGAGGATATTTAAGACCGACCAGAATCTGCTTTTTTTATAGCAATAACTCGGTTGTTTATGGCACGGATTTTGACAGCAGAAGTGCAGCCTATTCAGCCGTGACGTACAGTGCCCATATGCACACGGAACAAGAGAGATGTACTTGTTGTGCCCGGTAAACCTCGTATGTAGTATACTTTAGCCTTCCCTCCTCTCAATGAAGGCTGTTTTTGTTATTCTGCCCAATGCATTCGCTCACTTTGGAATACATCTTAAATCACCAAAGCTTTATTAAAATATCAAGTTTGGGAGCAGCAAAACAGTGAACGGACATCCCCTTCTTTATCGATGTACAGTAGGCTATTTATTGTACGTTAGTTTAATTAACCAGCTCCGGTTGTTATTTTGGATGTGCGTTAAAAAAAAACTCAACGCAGGCTATATGCCCATCATTGAAAGAGGTTTGCTTGTTTTCGGTTCTGTTTGATTAAAAACACATTCCCTTTTTGGCTACCCTTACCCTACTATGACGAAAGCTGGTTCAACAGCAATGTGTCTGGTGTCTTTCTTACCCTGGCCATGCATCATCACTTTGGCCATGCATTAGCCCCCAAAAAGGGTTCTAAATGTTTCACTCTTAGTCAGCATGCGTTTTGCATTATTCACATAGGCTGGTATACATCCCCATTCCAAAAGAGTACATCTTGTCTTGTTACCAAAGACGTACTCCGCCAAAAACATATTCAAATGATTCAGTCCTTTAACGGTAGGCCCAGGCTCTTCATTGCTTATTGAGAACGTACCTCACACATACAATTCATAGGAGCGTAATCATTTTTTAATTTTAGATGTGCGATGTGTAAAGGCCTTTATTCATTACAACAATGTTGTCTGTCAACACTCCAAACATATTGGGTAAACACTAGATTTTTTTCCCCACTGTTGGCATTACTCATTAGTATAGCCAATGCTATTCAATCCACAATGGACGTCAATAACCTGAGACAACAGCATGCAGTATTAAGCTATGAAATGTGTTGATAGGCCAATGAGTGGCCAAGCCCTGTCACACCTATAAATTATTCATAACAAATCAACACTATTTTTTAAATATGCCAAAAATACTGTTTCAATGTCAAACTTGCATTTATTGTGTTGTCTTCTGTGATGTCTATAAAGTGTCAGTTGAATACATTTCAACACTATATCTGACATGGTGTCTTCTTTTACAGGGGGATGTTGTTTAAGCCCATAACCATGTGTGTGAGGTGGATACTTTTGTTTCAAAGTAGATTTCTTCAAGACTACCGAGAAACACACTGCGTGACCCTGATTTAGCCCGCTGCAGTAAAAGGTTCAAATAGAACCCAATAGGTCCTTGAAGACTGCGAAACAAAGCCTAAGAGAAACCTCCGAAGTTGATCTTGAAAGAAGACACGAGGGATACCCAGGCAGAGTTTTGTGTTCGATGCGTATGTGTGTGCATAAGTGTGTAAGAAATGAAACCAAAGAATGGACAGCAGGGAACAGAGAGAGGGGAGGGGGGTTGAGAAACAGAAGAGGAGAGTGGAGGAAGAATGAAGAACAAAAACATTTACAGACCCACCCACGCACTAGGCCTAAGGGTGGGAACAGAGAGAGGAGGAGAGAGAGAACAGAGCCAGGTGTGGGATTTAACAGTGAGAGAGAAAGAGGATAGTGAGATGGTTGGGGGCGAGAGGAAGACGGAGGATCGAGGGAGAGACAGAGAGGTAAAGGAGAGAAAGAGAGGCGATGGGAGCAAAAAGGAGGGGTGATTAAAGATTTTACAATCCTCCTGTGTTACGAGGCACGGCCCTCCAACCCTCCTGTGTTACGAGGCACGGCCCTCCAACCCTCCTGTGTTACGAGGCACGGCCCTCCAACCCTCCTGTGTTACGAGGCACGGCCCTCCAACCCTCCTGTGTTACGAGGCACGGCCCTCCAACCCTCCTGTGTTACGAGGCACGGCCCTCCAACCCTCCCACTGTGAACACAATGCTCTGTTGAACACCAGTGTGGCGTTCAACGACTCCGTCTCTCTGGGATCTCCAGCGTGTCCAAAAAATAGACTCCGGTGACAGATTGCAGTAACACAGGGCTTTCACCTGGTCTCAATGCCTTCTACATGGGGCAGGGTTATAACGTCGGGACGGAGGGTGGGTGTAGCATCAAGGTGAAGGGTTGCCGGTTTGAATCCCAGCGCCTGCGTGTAGACCTCACCGGGGGTAGCAACAGGAGAAAGAGATGGGGTGAGGTGAGGAGGGAGCGACAGAGGACAGCAAGGAGAGATGTAGGGAGGGGAGGAATGCAGCTCATTTGTCAGTCTTTCATGTCGGCCAATCCTGGGTGTGGTACTGAGGGGCGTTAGTCTGTTATTCTGACAGAGAGAGAGAGAGAGCGTGTTTGTGTCCTCTTGTTCCGTGTTAATGGAGGGTTCTGGCCTTGTATCTCCTCTCTAATGGCGTAGTGAGTGAGTCAGAGAAGAGTGGGATAGAAAATGAAGAGGTCCACATCATCCTTACACCACCAAACGGGCCTGTGTACCTTGTGCACACACACTACAGTGTGTAGGTGTTGAGACTTCAGCACAGAGGTTCTGTGTAGGGCCATTAGGAGCCATTGTCTGCTGTGTGTATTTATGCGGATGTGTTGAACATTCTATTCAGGGTGGGAACAGAGAGAGGAGCCTAGAACCAGCTCAGGGGAGATGAGATGTGTGTGTGTACAGTGTGCTTGCAGCGACGGTGTGTGTGTGTGTGTGTGTGTGTAGGTGTTGAGCCCACTGTCTGGTGCTGTAACTCAGGCGTCCTGCGTAGGCCCGGTGAAAGGCAGTGAGAGGCCAGATGTGTCTACTGCCTCACATCTGGATAGCAGACCATACCAGCAGTGTGTGTGTGTGTGCGGGGTACCCTAGGGACCGATTCCTCAGAACCCGTCCAACCCTTTCTCCACTCCTTGAAACTTTAACCTTCACTCTTTCCAAGTCTCCCCTCACTTTTCCACTTCCACTTGCATTCCAACCCCCAAATCGTGTATCCAGTAGACTCACAGGTGATATATGGTATGCGCACGCCAGCACACTTTAAAAAATATATATATTTGTGGAGTATTTTGACAGTTATGAAATGACAGAGAGGAGAAACCGCTTGAACGCTTGGAGCGGGGATTGAACCCCGGTCTCCGGTGGGGGAGAGGAGTGTACATGTGTCTAAGCCGGGAGTGTTATTGTTAGAACCGCGGGCTCAAGTCTTACCTGGCACGTCACAGCCCAGTATTTCCACTCTCATCCCGATCCCGGCAGGAGACCACCTCTCTGGATAGATCCTGATGAACTGGGCCAGGGTCTCCTCAAAGCGCCGCAGCTCAGGGGTGTCGTAGTGGGTATTCCCCTCAAATATCTGCAACACACACCGAAACAAAGCAGAAATATTGAAATCTTGATATAGATGATTGAAAGGAGTATAGAATCACACTTTAGACGGACACACACACACACACACAACCCCCACCGTTACACATGTCCCCCTCCTCCACACCCACCTTGGGCAGGCTGGTCTTGCTGTCCATGACGTACCCCCAGTCCTTCCCGTTTAGACCGTGCGCCACGCGGTACTTCCTCACAAAGGCCCTGTTGTCCGTGCTGCTTGCCCCTTCTCCGCCCCTCGCCCCCTGGGTAATGATCCCCCGGACCATCCTGGGGACACCCAGGTCCACTTGGAGCCACTCCTCCCCAGCCAGGGGCTGAGCGGGGCCGGGGAACCAGCCCGAGTGGCTGGCCACCAGGCGGGCGTTCCCAGGGGACCACAGCATGTCTCGAGCCGACGAGGCTGAGATCTGGGCGTCGGGGAGCAGGCCAGAGAGGAGGCCCTGCATCTCAGAACACGGAGCATCTGAAGTTGGGGAGGAAGAGGGAGAGGGACGAGGAAGTAAGGGGGGCGGAAATGATTTATTTAAAAAAAAAAATCCTCTTTCTTTGGGTCAATGTCATACATTACACAAAACGATCACATTTCAACCCTCAGATAAAGAAGGAGGGAGAGAAGGGGGAGGGGTTACAGGAGATGAGAGAGAGATGGAACTAGGAGAGCGAGAGGGCAGAAAGAGCGAGGGAAAGAGAGGGAGACTGGTCAAGGGAAGAGAGAGAAAGCGATCGGCAGAGGAGATTAGCGAGGAAGAGACCGAGGGAGAAACAGAGGAGAGAAGACCAGAGACAAGACGAGACGGAGTGAGACAGAGAGGAGAGAAGACCAGAGACAAGATGAGACAGAGTGAGACAGAGAGGAGAGAAGACCAGAGACAAGACGAGACGGAGTGAGACAGAGAGGAGAAAGAGAGGAGAGAAGACGAGTAGGAGTGAGACAGAGAGGAGACAGAGAGACCAGAGACAAGACGAGACGGAGTGAGACAGAGAGAGGAGAAAGAGGAGAGCATTAGTAGGGTTGACGGTTAAGAGCACACAGATCAAAGTTTCATGCTGTTATGTCACAGCACTAGCAATGAATGTAAATTATGGATAAATGGCAACATAAATGTATGTGTGTGTGTATCAATGTGAGGTCATCGTGCATGTCTTCACGTGAGTATGTGTGTACCTGAACGGTGAGCACCACTTGCAATACTAGCTAATGAGTGCTACTCTCTCTCCCCCTCTCTGCGAATCACAGAATAATTGATTGTGACCCTTTCTTGTGACATACTGCATCGCGATATTGTAGAGGGGTTGAGAGAAAGTAGGTTGGTATTCCGACATCAAAAACAGTGGAAAGGGCAGGAGAGGAAGAGGGGGGGGGATTATTCAGAGGTAGAGAAAGGAGGTTGATCCAGAGAATTGGAGTAGGTGGAGAGGGAGAGAGCGAAAGAGGGAAAAGCAAGGACAGAGTATGGAATGAGAGAGAAAATGAAAGTGCGAAAAGAATGATCACGAGGGAGAGAGGAGGAAAGGGAGCAGAAACATAGTAGAAGGATAGAGAGAGTGAGAGAAAAGACGAATACGGAGGAGGGAGGGATTGGAGACGCGCTGGCTGGCTGGGAATGGAGTTAAACTTTTTGATTAGACTAATGCGCTGGTTAACGTCGAGAGTTCTTCTGTGTGTCTGTGTGTCGGCGCCCATGTTACTGCGTAGTTAATGCCTAAACTGGCTGGCGTTTCTTCTAAGGGGATTTTTTAAAACGTTTCTTCACTGACAAGCGCAGAAGATGCCGGTAACACATTTTGTCCCCCCCCCCCCCCCCCCCTCAAAAAAGAACTCTGTTTTTACGTGCAGTGGGACAGAGGATATAAGGTAAAGGGTGTCTCAAATATCTAAGACAAAATAACTTAAACATCTCTTTTCCGTGGCTCTCTCACACACACACACACACACACACACACACACACACACCTATGATCTGACAGCCGTAGAGTTCGAAGCGCAGGGCAATGCCGTTCTTCCAGCTCTGAGGCCGGATGCGTACGAAGCGGGCCAGGACCGGCTGGGGTACGCGGTTCAACACCACCTCAGACGGGTCTGTGTTAGCATGGAACATCTGGGGAACACACAGAGAGGGGTATGTGGTTAGACTTTTACACCAACCGAAAGATACCGCACACATTTTATACCACACACACACACAAAAGTCCAAAGACTGTTGCTGCCCCTATGCATCAGCCGGCGTGATGGGGCTGAGTGAGTGAGTGAGTGGCACGGTGAAAGGAGATGCTTGCTGCACTTGATCTCGTGACCGTAAATCACTCTGGATAAGAGCACCTGATAAATGACCAACATGTAAATGGGAATTAAATCGGTGTGCTGCAAGTGTGTGGAGCCAGGAGGTGTGCTTGTCAAAAAGAGGGCATGATGTCCTCACATTGCAAACAATCATCTTGGGAAAAGTGAAGAAGTGTGCGAGCAAGTCAAGAGTAAATGTTTCAGCTACATACTATCTTCAGTTCTCTCTCTCACTCGCTCGCTCGCTCTCTGCCACACACACACACACACACACATCCATAGCCCGCAGTGTGAGTCTCGCTTCGCTGCACACACACAGAGCCACAGCTAAGCACAGACACCCTAAACACAGATCCAATGACACCCACCCAGCTGTCTGTGTTTGTGGGGCAAAAGGTGAGGGCTAGTAGGGGTTTCGGAAGGGCAGACACACACACACACAGACACACGCACGAACACACACACCCACACTCCCCTTCCCACACCACGCACGCACACTACCACCCTGGGGGGACTAAACAGTGGACAGAAATGCTCGAGGGACATGACAGGGCAAGGCCGGACAGGATTGGGTGTTCTGTAAAAGTAACAGGATGTGTCTGCAGGAGGGCAGGACAGGACCAAGGACAGCTTCCTGTGGCATCCGCCCCACAAACGTCCGCCGCCCTCCTTCACACCTCCCTTCCTCTCTTGACCCCTCAGGGAGAGAGGTTAGAGGTCAGAGGATACATGTGACTATGGGAGAGGAGGCTCTTCCTGTTCACGGGAAGGACACAGACAGACAACAGACAGATCATGCTCGTGGGAGGAGAGGAACAAATGGTGAGAGACTGTCTGACCCACCTCATGTCCGATCCCTCTATCTGGCCTGGAGGTCGTCCACAAACCCCACCCCATCAAAACACCTCTCTCTCTTATTTCTGTCTCTCACTCACTCTTTCCATCGCTCTCCCCCATCCTTCTCTCCACCCTCTGTCCATCTCCCCCTCATTGCCTGAAACCACAAGGCTGTCCTCTGGCATGCGATAACACACACACACACACACTCACTCCGAGTGACAGTTATAACGGTTCATTTACAGTTAGAACAAGTTCCAACTCCAGATACCACAGGTAAAAGCTTAATATCAGTTCAAACAGACTGTGTTCCAATGGGACTCTATTTCCTATGTAGTGCACTACATTTGACCAGGGCCCTAACAAAGGCAATAGGTTTCCATTTGGGACAAAGACACTGTAGAAACACGTATTGTGGCCCAAGATGCACCAGGTGGACAGCCAGGCGTTACACCAACTGACCACAGAGGGTGCCAGAGCGAAAAGGTTTAATAAGGCTTATTTAAAGCAATGTTTTTGCATGAAATGCAGGCATATTGTCATACGCAATGTAGGCCTATAGTCAAATAATTGAATGTGCTTTCAATCTGTCTCTTTTGCTCTTCTCCTTTGAGTCTGGGTCTATGGCCATTCTCTTGCTTTCCCTCTCCATCTTTCCCTCTCCATATCCTTCCCTGTCTTTCCCTCTCTCTCTTTCACTCTCCATATCCTTCCTTGTCTTTTCCCTCTCTCTCTTTCACTCTCCATATCCTTCCTTGTCTTTCCCTCTCTCTCTCTTTCACTCTCCATATCCTTCCTTGTCTTTTCCCTCTCTCTCTTTCACTCTCCATATCCTTCCTTGTCTTTCCCTCTCTCTCTCTTTCACTCTCCATATCCTTCCTTGTCTTTCCCTCTCTCTCTCTCTTTCACTCTCCATATCCTTCCTTGTCTTTCCCTCTCTCTCTTTCACTCTCCATATCCTTCCTTGTCTTTCCCTCTCTCTCTTTCACTCTCCATATCCTTCCTTGTCTTTCCCTCTCTCTCTTTCACTCTCCATATCCTTCCTTGTCTTTCCCTCTCTCTCTTTCACTCTCCATATCCTTCCTTGTCTTTCCCTCTCTCTCTCTTTCACTCTCCACATCCTTCCTTGTCTTTCCCTCTCTCTCTTTCACTCTCCATATCCTTGTCTTTCCCTCTCTCTCTTTCACTCTCCATATCCTTCCTTGTCTTTCCCTCTCTCTCTTTCACTCTCCATATCCTTCCTTGTCTTTCCCTCCCTCTCTCTTTTACTCTCCATATCCTTCCTTGTCTTTCCCTCTCTCTCTCTTTCACTCTCCATATCCTTCCTTGTCTTTCCCTCTCTCTCTTTCACTCTCCATATCCTTCCTTGTCTTTCCCTCTCTCTCTTTTCACTCTCCATATCCTTCCTTGTCTTTCCCTCTCTCTCTCTTTCACTCTCCATATCCTTCCTTGTCTTTCCCTCTCTCTCTCTTTCACTCTCCATATCCTTCCTTGTCTTTCCCTCTCTCTCTCTTTCACTCTCCATATCCTTCCTTGTCTTTCCCTCTCTCTATCTTCTTTCTTTCCCTCTCTCTCTTTTACTCTCCATATCCTTCCTTGTCTTTCCCTCTCTCTCTTTTACTCTCCATATCCTTCCTTGTCTTTCCCTCTCTCTCTTTCACTCTCCATATCCTTCCTTGTCTTTCCCTCTCTCTCTCTTTTACTCTCCATATCCTTCCTTGTCTTTCCCTCTCTCTCTCTTTCACTCTCCATATCCTTCCTTGTCTTCCCTCTATCTCTTTCACTCTCCATATCCTTGTCTTTCCCTCTCTCTCTTTCACTCTCCATATCCTTCCTTGTCTTTCCCTCTCTCTCTCTCTTTCACTCTCCATATCCTTCCTTGTCTTTCCCTCTCTCTCTTTCACTCTCCATATCCTTCCTTGTCTTTCCTTCTCTCAGACTATTTGTATTATATTTTCCCGCCTCTCCTCTCCTCTCCTCTCCTCTCCTCTCCTCTCCTCTCCTCTCCTCTCCTCTCCTCTCCTCTCCTCTCCTCTCCTCTCCTCTCCTCTCCTCTCCAAGTGTCTGAGGCTATAATCATTCTACCAACCTTTCCTTCACTCTCTCTTCCTCACTTTCACCCTCGCTACAGTGTTTTCAATCTCTCTATGTCTTCCGGTCTTCCTCTCCCTGTGTCGGAGGCCACTCTGTCCCACGGTATTTTGTTTGGCCCTGTGCACAGTGTGTGTGTGTGTGTGCATGCGTATGTTCACACAGATGTGTGTGTCTGTGTGTTAACCTAACCCCCATGAGTCCAAACCACAAACTGTCCCCCAGAAGTAAACATAGACAGTTGTCACCTACTGCCAGATGGTGTAGAGATAATGTCACTTATCTTTTAACGGCCCAAACCACCGTTCACCACACAGACTCGTCCTTAGACTTAAAGCTACATCTTAGAACTTCCTTTTCTCCACAAGGAAACTTCATTTTGTGATGTCAGGCACATTCAACAGACCTTTTTTTCGTGTGTGTGGGGGTGGGGGGTGAGGGTTTTTAGAAAATAAAGAAGGATGTGAGAAAGAGGGAGATAGGGAGAGAGAGGAGTGAGAAAGAGAGAGAGAGAGGAGTGAGAAAGAGAGCGAGAGAGAGAAAGAGAGAGAGAGGGAGAAAGAGAGGAGTGAGAAAGAGAGAGAGGGAGAAAGAGAGGAATGAGAAAGAGAGAGAGAGGGAGAAAGAGAGAGAGAGAGAGAAAGAGAGAGCAAAGGGGGTAGGAGATAGGAGAAGGAGAGTCGTGCTGCAAACATCCCCTGTCCCCTGTTTCCTCTTCCTCTCTCTAGTCACACCCTGAACCCTAACCCCTGACCTCAATAACCCTATCAGCAGGGTCAAAGGTCATTCAGCTCATTAGACACCTGGACATTTGCTGGAAACAGGTGAAGGGTCATAAAACGGTGTGTGTGTGTGGGTAAGTGTTGATGCTTGGATATATGTGTATATAGGAGTGTCTATGAGTTCATGTAAGAGCATGTGTACGCTGTATGGACATCATATGTGTGTGTTCATGCAAATTACATGATTGTGTTATTGTATGTGATGGAATGGGATGTGCCACTGCTGCCATAGCAGATTGTCGGTGTCATTCAGCCAGTTGTCTGGGCGAACTTTGTAATCTGCCTGACGACGGGAGGGAATGGGGGGGGGGGGTAACCAGTCTAGCTCCGCCCTTGCTCAACACACAGGACAAGGAGGGATAAATAATTAACATTGTCATGTTGTCTCCTCATGTGGCAGGACATTAAATGATAATGAACCCCCCCCAACGAAAATCTTAACCCACGCTACCCTAGCCCTCCTGCACCAGTTCACACACATATACACACCCACATTTTTGTGCCGGTCAAATGCCTGGAGCGGATGGACACCGGCGGGACAGAGGCACCATGGATATTTAACTATTGATGACCCTCCGGGGAAGAATGGGGTCACCGCGAAAGAGAGGGAGTGTGTCTGAGTGTGTGAATGTGTGCAGAGTAGTGGAAGGAGATCGTGTCAGACTAGGCTGAGTCTCACTGATGAAAACACTTCTCTAAAAACAAGATGGAGAGAAAACAGAGAGTAACAACTGGAGACCTACCGTAGACAGAGAAGCTCTACTCATCCTGAGATGATCTATTTGCCTTCTCCCCCTGTCTCTCCCTGTCCCTCCCTCTCCCTGTCCCTCCCTCTCTGTCTCTCTCCCTCTCTGTCTCTCTCCCTCCCTCTCTCACTCCCTGTCCCTCCCTCTCACTCTCTCCCTCTCTCTCTCTCACTCTCCCCCTGTCCCTCTCCCTCTCTCTCCTCTCACTCTCGTCCCTCTCCACTCTCTCCTCTCTCTCTCTCTCTCTCTCTCTCTCTCTCTCTCTCTCTCTCCCCCTCTCTCTCACTCTCCTCTCTCTCTCTCCCCCTGTCCCCCCCTCCCCTGTCCCCTCTCACTCTCCCCCCCCTGTCCCCCCTCACTCACTCTCCCCTCTGTCCCTCTCTCTCTCTCACTCTCCCCCTGTCCCTCTCTCTCTCTCTCTCCCTGTCCCTCTCACTCTCCCCTCTCTCTCTCTCTCCCTCTCTCTCACTCTCCCCCTCTCTCACTCTCCCCCCCACTCTCTCTCCCTCTCTCTCCTCTCTCTCTCTCTCTCTCTCTCTCTCTCTCTCTCTCTCTCCCTCTCTCTCTCTCTCTCCCCCCTGTCTCTCTCTCTCTCTCTCTCTCCCCCTCTCTCTCACTCTCCCCCTCTCTCTCTCTCTCCCTCTCTCTCTCTCTCTCTCTCTCTCTCTCTCTCTCTCTCTCTCTCCCCTCTCACTCTCCCCTGTCCCCCTCTCTCTCTCTCTCTCTCTCTCTCTCTCTCTCTCTCTCTCTCTCTCTCTCTCTCTCTCTCTCTCTCTCTCTCTCTCTCTCTCTCTCTCTCTCTCTCTCTCTCTCTCTCTCTCTCCCTGTCTCTCTCCCCTGTCTCTCTCCCTGTCTCTCTCCCTGTCTCTCCCCCTGTCCCGGTGCTTTTGGCACACTGCTGCCATCTCTGCTGTGTTTCCCTTGAAGCTGATGGCACCACAGGGAGATGTGGCCAAGCTCTGCACAAGACATTATTCTCTCTGTCTCTCTTTCCATCCATCCCCCTCCCTCCCTCCCTCCCTCCTTTTCTCGCTCCATATGAAGATGTTGACAGTAGGAATTGGTTCCAACTGGCTGCTCTCCACTAGTGGCTTGAAGAGGAGGCCAGCAGGGCTGAGAGGAGTGTGTG
>NC_060193.1:42829062-42841562 GCF_021184085.1 Oncorhynchus gorbuscha | reverse complement strand
ACGCTCCCAGTACGCATCGCTCCCAGTACGCATCGCTCCCAGTACGCACACCATTGACATGTTGGTCAATCACACAAGCTATATAGATTATAGATTTGTCTTGGTGTATTACATGACCCATGGTGGGAATTACATGACATTTACAGTTGAGTCATTTAAATGTCTGAATAAGACACGCTTATCCAGAGCGAATTGAACCAGCTAGTCTCCCAGTGGGCATAAAGGCTAGAAGTGACGTCAATTTCTCATTCCTTTACGACATTGTGTCAACCAGTTCTGCCAGCTAGGCTGCAGCTAAAAGTACTAATATACAACCAACTGAGACTTTGAGAACTGGGTTCCACATTTGGGTTCTAGCTTCCAGGTTCCAGGTGCTACATTGGGGGGGTTAGATTACCTTGTGATTCTTGCCGTAGCGATAAGTCATCCAGTCCTCTCCATTGGTGCTGACCTCCAGCTTGAAGGTGGTCACGTAGTAGGACTTCTGGGTCTCCTTGGAGACTGCCCCCTGGGTGGCGATGCCTGTCAGCACCTTGAGGAAGTGGAGGTCCACCTGGGAGAGCGAGACAGAGGGAGGGAGGGGAGAGAGAGAGAGAGAGAGAGAGAGAGAGAGAGAGAGAGAGAGAGAGAGAGAGAGCGATAGGGAGAGAGAGCGATAATGAGATACATTTCAGAAGAAGCAGAAGATACATTTCCATTTATTACAAAATAAAAGGACAATTTATTTGATTCAATACATTTCAATTCTGCTCTATTTTTCCAGGCACAGAGAGAGAACGAGATACCAAGTAGTTAAGGTTATTGGGACAACAGAGATATGAAGTCACGATGCAGATCCTGCACTCCTTTGAGCCAAACACCACACAGATACATCTAGACATCACAGTCAGGTTAAGAGCTACAGTGGCAAGAAAATGTATGTGAACCCTTTCGAATGACCTGGATTCCTGCATATCATTGTTCATAAAATTTGATCGTATCTTCATCTAGGTCAGAACAATAGACAAACACAGTCTGCTTAAACTAATAACACACAAACAATTATACATTTTCATGTCTTTATTGAACACACCATGTAAACATCCAGGGTGTAGGGTGGGAAAAGAATGTGAACCCTTGGATTTAATACCTGGTTGACCCTTATTTGGCAGCAATAACCTCAACCAAAAGTGTTCTGTAGTTGAGGATCAGACCTGCACAACGGTCAGGAGGAATTTTGGACCATTCCTCTTCACAAAACTGTTTCAGTTCAGCAATATTCTTGGGATGTCTGGTGTGAACTGCTCTCTTAAGGTCAAGCCACAGCATCTCAATCAGACAGAGGTCAGGACTCTGACTGGGTCACTCCAGAAGGTGTATTTTCTTCTGTTGAAGCCATTCTGTTGTTGATTTACTTCTGTGTTTTGGGTCATTGTCCTGTTGCATCACCCAACTTCTGTTGAGCTTCAATTGGACAGATAGCCTTACATTGTCCTGCAAAATGTCTTGATAAACTTGGGAATTTATTTTTCCGTCGATGACAGCAAGCTGTCCAGGCCCTGAGGCAGCAAAGCAGCCCCAAACCATGATGCTCCCTCCACCATACATTATATTTGGGATGAGGTTTTGATGTTGGTGTCCTGTGCCTTTTTTTTCTCCACACAAACTGTTATGTGTTCCTTCCAAACAACTCAACTTTAGTTTAATCTGTCCACAGAATATTTTGCCAGAAGCACTGTGGAACACCCAGGTGCTCTTTTGCAAACTTCAGAGGTGCAGCAATGTTTTTTTTGGGGACAACAGTGGCTTCTTCCGTGGTGTTCTCCCATGAACACCATTCTTGTTTAGTGTTTTACCTATCGTAGATTCGTCATGTTAGCACGTTCCAGAGATTTCTGTAAATCTTTAGGTGACGCTCTAGGATTCTTCTTAACCTCACTGAGGATTCTGCACTGTGCTCTTGCAGTCATCTTTGCAGGATGGCCACTCCTAGGGAGAGTAGCAACAGTGCTGAACTTTCTCCATTTATAGACAATTTGTCTTACCGTGGACTGATGAACATCAAGGCTTTTAGAGGTACTTTTGTAACCCTTTCCAGCTTTATGCAAGTCAACAATTCTTAATCTTTGTTCTTCTGAGATCTCTTTTGTTCGAGGTATGGTTCACAGCAGGCAATGCTTCTTGTGAATAGCAAACTCAAATTTTGTGGGTGTTTTTTATAGGGCAGGGCAGCTCAAACCAACATCTCCAATCTCGTCTCATTGATTGGACTCCAGGTCAGCTGACTCCTCACACCAATTAGCTTTTGGAGAAGCTATTAGCCTAGGGGGTTCACATACTTTTCCCAAACCTACACTGTGAATGTTCAAATGATGTATTCAATATAGACAAGAAGAATTACAATCATTTGTGAGTTATTAGTTTAATCAGACTGTGTTCATCTATTGTTGTCTTGCCCCTGTATGTCCATCTGTCACATAGACAGGGGGGGGGAGCGCTGCCAGGCCCTATGGGGCTGCTGTTGGGGAGGGAGAGTGGGATAAGGGAGAGGAGGTTAAAAAAATCAGTCACACTATTCCACATTCCACTGCTAACAGCCCGTTCCTGAGTAGGGAACTCATCTATCAAGTGACAGATCGCATCCTGCATCTGCTCCGCACACTGCATATTGTCAAGAAGTGTGTTTGATTGTGTGTGTGTGCGCGCGTGTGTGTCTGTGTGTGGGTCTATGTGTGTGTCTCTCGCTGTCTCTCTCGCTGTGTCTTTTTTGTTGTTGTAACTGTCTGACCTGGATGTACTCCTTAGTGCTGTCCTCGCTGGGTGTCCAGGCGTTGTCCATGTTGTTGAGCCTGGCCTGGCGAGGGGACCAGCGGCCGTCGTAGAAGGAGGACGAGGCTGAGATCTGGTCGTCCGAAATCTTCCCCGACTCCAGACCAAACGCTGTACTGCAGTGGAACGCTGTGGAGAGAGAGGAGGAGGGGGGGGGATTAGAGGGGAAGAGAGAGAAAAGGAAGGAGGTGAGGGAGGGTGTGGTTAGGAGACAGAGAGAGTTTGGGGGAAAGAGGGGGACCAGAGTTAGAGGCGGAGGGAGACCAGAGGGAAAGAAAGAGAGAGAAGAGGGAGTGAAAGGGAGAGAGAGGCAGAGAGAGAAAGTGCCTACGAGGGCAATAGGACACATATAGGACAGTAGAGGGAGCGAGAGATGGAAGGAAAGAGAGAAACAGAAAGGGATATGGAACGCGAGAACAGGAGAACGAGAAAACGAAAGACAGACGGACAGACAGAGAGAGAGCAGCGGGCTACTTACTGTCATTGACTTCTTTGTGTGTCATGTTGTAGCGGGCTGAGAAGCCGTCTTTGGCCACAGCCATGTCCGTGTGGAAGGACAGAGACAGTAGACCAGACGACGACTTGATCTCAGGAGGAATCTTAGTACCACAGTAACGACCAATCAGAGGGCCCACTGGAAACACACACACACAGACAAAAATAGTTAGGAGGGCTCTTCATTCAACATATACAGTATGTTGTCAGTGTTCAAAATAAACCGATTTAAATGTTTTATTTAACCTTTATTTGACTAGGCAAGTCAGTTAAGAACAAATTCATATTTACAATGACGGCCTACCGGGGAACAGCGGGTTAACTGCCTTGTTCAGGGGCAGAGCGACAGATTTTTACCTTGTCGAAGGAAATACTTCGACCTTTTAATATACTTATTTAACAAAATAAAATAAAACCTTGCACATTTATTCAATATAGAATTATTCCTGCAAAAATCCAACTGGGTTTGCGGTTTCCTATTTTCTATATATTTATTGCAGGATTTTAACATGTTTCATTAGCATCCCTGCATTTGATGGAATGTGAGCGTCTCCATTGAAAGTGCTTTTTGGTCCAGACATAGGCTTAAACTGGAGTAAGCATCTAATGAAAAGGCTGAAGGTCTGTGTCTCAGCGTGAGTCTCTCCATCTCGTGTGGTTTAGGCTGGGATTAAGACCCACTGTAGGGCAGACTTTAGATTATACAATGCTGTCACCCAATCTTCTCAAACTCACCCAATCCGCCAGGATTACAGACACACACACAATGTTCCGGAAGATTCCCCAAATCAGCTTTCCATTCCTTTCCTTCAGATCTAAAGACTCTCCAGTGTTTCGACTAATGTGCTCGATGGGGTTGGGCTCAATTCCACGTCAATTCAGTCAATCAAGGAAGTTCATTGAAATTCTTAATTCAAGTCATGAAAAATCCCTTGTTTAAAAAAATTTAAAAAACTATTCTTGAATTGGAATTTCAATGTATTTCAATGAATCTTGCCTCTCTTCTTTGAGTTGAAATGGAACCTGATGCCCAGTACTTTAGTTTTAGTCTGTAAAGTTCAAGTCTGTAAATGTAATGTAATTCACACATGGGTCATGTTATACAAAAGTACACCGCTCCCAAGACTCATTTCTACTAAGCTTGTGTGATTGACCAAAGCATTTGAACCACATTGAAAATGGGAGTCGTTTGGCCCTAAATGAGGAGGCATTGAAGCTGTTGTATTGGCCATTTCAAGTTAAAAAATATTTGAGCAAGTGAGAATCAAAAGTCTTCTCTCTACTAATCTATCAGCATCTTGCTCCCAGCCCCAGCGGTAGACACAAAGCGTTTTGACACCTCTCTCCAGAGCTTTCTCCCACTAGTGTTCCCCTTCCCTTCCTTCCCTGATCTCTCCTGATACCACTAGCATGTAGCTATGGTGCGTTATGTAACTCCGCCCACGGGCGCCTCACCACCACGGCAACCCATACCCCTCATACATGCACTCTCACTCTCGCTTCCAGTGTGACGTTTCCCCTAGGTACAGATCTAAGATTCGCTTCCCCTCCCCCAATCCTAACCTTAAACATTCGTGAGAAAAAAATGCTAAACTGACCCAAGAACAGCATCTAGGGGCAATTTCACCGTACTCCCTATTCCCAAACAGGAAGAAAGTGCTGTGTGATAAGGGCAGATTGAAGCAAGGGGGAAGTAGGCCTGATGAAGGGGATGAATGGGAAAGAAGTCATGGGAAAAGCCTCGTCCTGGGAGGTGTAGGATGGCTAATGCAGGAAGGGGCTAGTTCCTGGATTGTTATTGAGACAAAGGCCGCAGGAAAAGCTCCATTGCGGTATTGTAGACGATGTGTGTGGGTATGTGTGTGTTTGTGTTCAAACACATGCATGTGCCTCATACAGTGTGTATGTGTGTATGAAAGTGTGTGTGTGTGTGTGTGTACACATGCATATGTGTATGTGTCTGGCAAGCACTCACCCTGGGGCAGCCCGTCCCACACGTCCAGCCAGTCGTACTTGCAGTCTCCCTCTCCTGACAGCAGGGGGTCGTTCTCCAGGTCAAAGGTCAAGAAGGTCAAGGTCACGTCCATGTGGGGCGGAGTTATGATGATGTAAGAACATTCCAGGTTGTGGGGGTACTTGTCGGGGAAGCCGGGGGACTCGATCACTCCGGAAGGACTGGTGAAATTCCGGAAACAGAATTCCGATCCTATGGAGAACACACACAGGACACAGACATGAGACATTTATCACAGGAAAGCAATCATTTTTTACTAGTAGGGCATTTTATCGATGACGAGACATTTGTCACTGCAAGACAGCAATAATAGAATCCAGTCGCAGTTCATTGTGCGACACACATACACACATGCACTCTCACACACACATGCACTCACACACACACACATGCACTCTCACGTACAGGGCGGAAGGTACCCTAGCGGTTAGACCAATGGGCCCGGATCCTTAAGGTTGCTCGTTCAAATCCCAGAGCCGACAAGGTGAAAAAAATCTGCCGATCTGCCCTTGAGCAAGGCACTTATGCCTAATTGGTCCAGGGTCGCAGTCAATAATGGCTGATCCCTGGCCGTGACCCCACTCTCCGAGGGTGTCTCAGGGGAGTTGGGATATGCAACAAAAAACAACAACAAAAAACATTTCCATTTCCACTCGTACAGGTTACCCACGTGTACACGCAGCGAAACAGGACAAATATAAGCACCCCCATTTGACCTTTGACACACACGCCTCATCATAAACCTCATATTCGCCCCCACAACCCAGTAAGCTCTGCATTCACTCCCTTGCTTCAACAGAATAAGAGAAAAGAAAAAACACAAGCCAAATCAAACGGGGAGTAAACTCGCTAAGCGGCCCGGCAGCTCATTAGCTATGCAGATTTATGCGCCCTGGGCGGCTCACCTTGAGCTCCCGACAGATGTGCCTCCCATATAAACTTCCCCCTGAGTTACTGAGTGTTTATGGACGCGCACATTCATGATTTGTGATCTCTCTCTCTCTCTCTCTCTCTCTCTCTCTCTCTCTCTCTCTCTCTCTCTCTCTCTCTCTCTCCCTCTCTCCCTCTCTCCCTCTCTCCCTCTCTCTCTCTCTCTCTCTCTCTCTCTCTCTCTCTCTCTCTCTCTCTCTCTCTCTCTCTCTCTCTCTCTCTCTCTCTCTCTCTCTCTCTCTCTCTCTCTCTCTCTCTCTCTCTCTCTCTCTCTCTCTCTCTCTCTCTCCCTCCTCCCTCCCTCCCTCTCCCCTCTCTCCCTCTCTCTCTCCCTCATTTATTAAAAGCACCGATCAAATATACTTTTGCACCTTACAATCCCCAACCTCTTCTGCGTTCCCACCTCTCACCCTGTTTCTCTCTCTTTTCTTCTCTATCCTCCGCCTCTCTTGTTATTCAAAGCTCTACCAACAGCAATGGTATAGAACAGACATGTCCTTGAGGTGTACTGTGTATACATTGTTGAGGGGCAGGGCATGCAGAAAGAGCAGCAAAGATGAAGAGGCCTGGAAAGGAATACAGAGGCAACAGGCAACAGCAAACAGACAAGCACCCCCCCCCCCCCCCCAGATCTGATATGACCTAGTACGACCGTACTTCAACCACATGTGGTCTACCCCTAATTCACAACAACCCCAACCATCACCACGGGGCAGTGTTTGAATGTTCTCTCAAAGGCCTTTGTGTGTGTGTGTGTGTGTGTGTGTGTGTGTGTGTGTGTGTGTGTGTGTGTGTGTGTGTGTGTGTGTGTGTGTGTGTGTGTGTGTGTGTGTGTGTGTGTGTGTGTGTGTGTGTGTGTGTGTGTTTGCTTGCGCATGTGTGTTGTCCCTCCGTGCATGTATGTGTGTGTGCGTGTGTGTCTGTGTCTCCATTGGTCAGTCAGACCCTCTCGTTTAACGAGTAGAGGCAAGGCCAGTGTGATGCCTGCCTTAACCAGTCACTATGCCGACCACACTGTTATAGACCTCATGGGGATGAGGACTGCTGCCTTTCACCACAGGACGGGAGGAGAGACACACACACACACACACACAAGAAAGCCTGCCAAAGCACTTCTCCAGCAAGGTCTACTACTGCTCATTGACTGGCCCTCACTGAATAGGCAATGTGTGTGTGTGTGTGTGTGTGTGTGTGTGTGTGTGTGTGTGTGTGTGTGTGTGTGTGTGTGTGTGTGTGTGTGTGTGTGTGTGTGTGTGTGTGTGTGTGTGTGTGTGTGTGTGTGTGTGTGTGTGTGTGTGTGTGTGTGTGTGTGTGTGTGTGTGCGTGTTTAGAAGAACATGTGTGACACTGTGTCAGTGTGTGTGTGTGATTGGATGAAAACACATACTACGTTCTACATAGGTCTTGTGGTATATGATAGACAGGGTATGTGTTTGTCAATGAAAGTGTGTGTGCGCACGCGTGTTTGTGTGTGTGTGTGAAAGAGGGCTTCAATCACACCATTGCATTGTCTATATTAGCCCAGTGTGTGTTACCACCAGCTTCGCACACGCTGACATCGCCACATGCCAAATATGTGTGTGAGAGATGGTGTGTATGCATGAGTTCTCTCCCTTTTGTTCGTCCTTATTAGTTCAACTATATGAACATTCCAAAAACAAGCCCCTCTTCCCCACACACACACACGCCTGGTTTGCACATTTCACCACGAGCAGCCATTTGGCAAGAGCTGTCTGCCGGCGGGGGGTTGAGGAGGGGGAGAGGGAGAGAGGGAGGAGTGGAGGGGTGAGTTGCTGGGTAGAAATGCGTCGGGCGCTTTCCGCTCGAGTGCCAGACGGAGTAGTCTCTGCACATTTTGTCAGGGAATCCCCCTTCCCTCCCTCCCTCCCTCCCTCCCTCCCTCCCTCCCTCCATTCCTTCCTCCCCCCATCCCTAGGAGGAATGTGCGTAGCCTGTTCAGTCACCCTCTCCCCCCCTGCTCCTGTTTTCGTCTCCCTCCTCCTCGTGCAACCTCATGCTGTGAGAGTTCACCTCCACGTTTGTGCACGTCTGTTGCACATCTCAACCTCTGGCACTCCCCTTCTCTCACTCTCCCACTCTACCGTTCGCCCTCTCTGCCTCGCAGCCTACTCTCGCTGGAGTCAACCCAGGGGGGTGTGTGTTCGTGTGTCTGTATTCCAAAGGTGACCCTACAGTCCGAGTTTCGGGGGGGGACAGAGTCAACCATGACCCCAAGGGGGAACCACAGAAAGATCAATCACGATTGGCTGCGCTAGTGTTGGAGGCTGGTGGAGGTCGCTTGGCGGGAAGTCTTCCCGCTGTAGCCGTGGTAACAGCGTCACAGTAACAGTCACATGACAGGGGGCGGAGTGGGGGGCTGGTTTGGTATGAGGGGTTAATACGCCAGTGTGTGTGAGAGAAGTAGGGCACAACAATAATGGGGGAGGGAGGGCAGTGGGTGTACTTTCACCACTGTGGGGTTATGATGCGGGTGTGGGGGATGCGGGGGGGGTGGGGTTGGAGGGTTGTTGTTTTGGGGCACACGCTCCCCCAGGGGGAGGGGTTGGGGGCTCAGGGGAAGATGGATCAGGGAATACAGTTTAGGGTGGGAAGTCAAATATCTTATTGCTGTTTATTATCCCTGTATCCATTATTGTCACTGAACATAGGAAGGGAGGTACAGTATACACAAACACATGTCTGCACACACACTCTGCTTACTTAACAGTGTATTCTCTGAGTGAAGCTACAACAGACACCTCCTCATTCACCTCGGGTGCTGTTGGCAGTCTAGGAAAAGAGACTGCAAGGGTCATGTTCATTTGGCACCAAACGGAAGAAAACAGACTGAAACAGGTTGGGACTATTACCTTGGACTTGCCCAATAAGAAACACTGATTTTAGTTTCAGTTGCAAACTGTTTTCAAAACGTGTTTCCATTGTGTGCCCTAATGAACACGACCCTGATCAGCAGCGAAAGTAGGACTGAACTGTCCGGCTCTGGCTGAGGACAACCGCCAGCCGGACAGACACGCCTCCAAGCTGTGTATTGGCCTAAGATCATATCTCCTCTAGTGACGTACTCCTTCAAAAACACACACACTGCACGCGCACACTTAAATAAGACGAGAACATGTGCACACACACACACACACACACACACACACACACACACACACACACACACACACACACACACACACACACACACACACACACACACACACACACACACACACACACACACACACACACACACACACACACACACACACACACGCGTGGCAAGTGCACACAAATAAGACTAGAACACACATCCCTCATGCACAAACATCAATGTAAATAAACAACAGCTCTCTCACTGGGGGTTGTGCCTGGCAGTCTCTAATGTTCTCCCAGAACTCGCACACTACTGGGGTTTGTGGAGCGATTTGTCCCGAACCTGACATGTTAAAACAAACAACTATGATGGGTGTAGAGGGAGAGAACAGCGCCCTCCAAAACATGTGCTCTGCGTGTCGATCTCTCTCGCACAGAAACACACACAGGCACAGACACACACACAGAGCACGCACGCACACACACACACATCTATACGCCTACTTAGACACAAACAAAATCCTATAACGCCCAAACATACTGTAACCACCCACGGACACATATCGCACACGCATACCATTGTTTTTGCACCCCAAATGCATAGTAGGCTCTTGTTAAAACCATGGCAACAGCATACACACACTCTACCAGAATGGATGGGTATGTGTGTATAATACCAGCCCTATCACATCATCATATCATTGTGCTGGTGGCCTTGGTAACAGAGCCAAATAACAAAACTGGGCCACGTTCAAATCAAGTTTTAAAATGTTTGGAAACAGAGGAGGTACTACGACCCGAATCCCACCCAAACAAATCCGTGTCAATGGGATCTTACAAGCAAAGAGCAGGTCAATATAGAGCGTATCAGTATAGCTCAGTACAGTGAGTGTACTATATGTCAAATACACTTCCTCTTATGGACTACCACCACCAGCACCATGGTTGAACTCAAATCCCAACTCATCCTCACTCTACCCCCTCCCAGTAATCATCTCCTCCCCGCCTGTAGCCCCTCTCAATCCCTCTCCCCCACCCTGCCCCATCCTCCTCACCCCTCCCTCCTCATCATCTCCTCACCGCCTGTAGCCCCTCTCAATCCCTCTCCCCCACCCTGCCCCATCCTCCTCACCCCTCCCTCCTCATCATCTCCTCACCGCCTGTAGCCCCTCTCAATCCCTCTCCTCCACCCTGCCCCATCCTCCTCACCCCTCCCTCCTCATCATCTCCTCACCGCCTGTAGCCCCTCTCAATCCCTCTCCCCCACCCTGCCCCATCCTCCTCACCCCTCCCTCCTCATCATCTCCTCACCGCCTGTAGCCCCTCTCAATCCCTCTCCCCCACCCTGCCCCATCCTCCTCACCCCTCCCTCCTCATCATCTCCTCACCGCCTGTAGCCCCTCTCAATCCCTCTCCCCCACCCTGCCCCATCCTCCTCACCCCTCCCTCCTCATCATCTCCTCACCGCCTGTAACCCCTCTCAATCCCTCTCCCCCACCCTGCCCCATCCTCCTCACTCCTCCCTCCTCATCATCTCCTCACCGCCTGTAACCCCTCTCAATCACTCTTCCCCCACCCTGCCCCCTCCTCCTCATCATCTCCTCACCGCCTGTAACCCCTCTCAATCACTCTTCCCCCACCCTGCTCCCTCCTCCTCATCATCTCCTCACCGCCTGTAACCCCTCTCAATCACTCTTCCCCCACCCTGCTCCCTCCTCCTCATCTCCTCACCGCCTGTAACCCCTCTCAATCACTCTCTCTCAATCACCATTGTGGTTTCAACCCCAAAAATGTATTAGGATGAACTTAGATGACATTTACATGGTTTGATGAAAGCCATGTTAGCACCTCATGGGCAATATTGACCAACAGCAGTCCACAGGTTTCCAAATGCACATTTATATTGAATAAATAGAAATCTCAGAGGCAACAACTTGGTGTCCATTTAAGATTGGCCAAAGTCTCTCTGCATATGTCTCCATCCCAACCTATCGGTAACCAGTCAAACATCAACGTCCCAATCACACAACCAATAACATCGCCCCCCCAACGATCAACAACCAATCAAATAAGAGCTCACCGGGCAGAATTCGAGAATTCACTCACCTGTCTTAAAGATCATGAAAACCTCCCAAAATAACAACCACTAAAAACGGCTCAACAACAAAGCGCCGGACATAATGGGCTCACCCGTCTTGAAGATCTCGTAGCGCAGCGAGAAGCCAGCCCCCTGGTGGGCGTAGTCTGAGACAAACTTGATGTGCAGGGCGGTACCAGAAGAGATGATGGCTGGGGGGGCGATGTTACTGCAGTGTTTACCCAGCAGCTCAGCCGAGTCCGAGCCGCCATCGCGGATCTCAATGAAGTCGTACCTGAGGATGAGACATAGAGAATTTCGTGAAAAATCCTGGAAATGTTTTTATGCGTGGTGTCCGTATTAGGACAGCCTCAGGCTCAGCAGGAATTGATTCCATCTCAGCAGGAGTTGTTTTGGTCTAATCAAAACTAAGGCTGTCCTAATATGGACGTCGTGCCTATGGATCTATTTAATCATGCATATGTTCAAAGAGGTGCTTTGAGAAGGATGTATTGATTTCAGGAGAATGAGGAATGGATGATTCAAGCTTAAAACCAAGGACGAAGAGAAGAATAGAGAAGAAAACAGCTTTGGGGCTCAATGTGATTGAACTCTAGTCCAAATGACCTTTGACCTAAGACCTATTAACCCAAATTCTTAACTGTCATTTCAGAGACAGAGAGAGGTGAAACTTGGACCCAGACAAATCCTCACCTGCCGCTCCCAAATTAGCCAACTCAACAGAAAAACGAGTCGCTGACACCTATGAAGCTGGGAGAGGGGTCAAGGTACGGTGTGTGTGCTTGCATGACGGGCGTGCGTGTGTGTGTTCTTCTACACAGAAGATCATAAGAAATCCCAGGACATAGTGTCTATAGTACTGTAATAAGCTCACAGTTGCGGTCACAACCTCCAAACAGCAGTCACTGGCTAGTGGGATATTCATTTCCCAGTGAGCAAACAATTTCTGTGCTTTTTTTCACAGATTTTTTTAAAATCAGATTTTTGCTTGGCAGACCTTATATCTGTATTGGCATTAGTCAATAGTCAGGAATGCAACTGTTTATGTCAAATTGT
>NC_060193.1:42729062-42824062 GCF_021184085.1 Oncorhynchus gorbuscha | reverse complement strand
TCTTCTTCACATCAATCAACTCTGGGCTTGGAGGTAAAAAGCCATTTGGCACCCTGCCGGACTCTGCCTGAAATGAAAGTCTGAATCAAAGTGCCACCTCAGATATGTGAGGTCTGCATAACACAGGATATTTTATTGCTGCAGCAGTGATGGTCTGCGCAGTTGAAGCTCCTCGGAGCCTTTGACTCTTTGAACCCGGGGAAAGTGCTGGTTGGCCCGGGAGAGGGATTAATTCATCAGTATGTTGTGGGTTAGAAAGTAAGGCTGACCTTACGTGGGCCAACCGAACTCTTTCTTGAGTTCACATGCTCAGGGACTCAGAGTAATGTACTCTCAGGAGAGACCATGGCACTGGCATACGGTGTGTGCGTGCATCTGCGTGTGTATGAGGCGATGACATACGAAAGACATGGCTTACATAGAACTGCAATTGTCCATAGATTAAAGCGCTTGACAACTCTCGCAACTATATCACCTATTTACAATAAACACAGTCCATTTGTAATATTTACATTATATATACAGGATATTCAGATTACATTTAAATAATACCCTGACCAAGTCTCCTGCCCCTCTAGGGGTGTATTCACTAAGAACGAAACGGGCTGATTTCGTTTCAAAAATGTTTTCCGTTGCCACATTTTTTTTTTCACGGTTTCCTACGGTGTGCACTAATGAACACAGCCCAGCATTACCGCTCCCTCACCTCAAAACCGGATGAGGAAAACACCAAGTCTCCCTCCTGTCTCCTCAGTCAGACATACTGCTCTGCCTAATCACTCAGGAAGGAGGAAACAACACACAGCTGCACCACAAACACTAAACTGGAAGCTATTTGAACCCCGTCTAAAGCGCTCTGTGGGAGGAGAGGGGGCGCGTTGGCCTGCCGGGCTGCACTTTGGCTTTCTCCACTTTGTTTTGTTGCTGTTTTGGACCGGAGGCACACATCTTCAACAAACTAAATCTGTGTGTGTGTGTGTGTCCCCAAATGGCACCCTATTCCCTATACAAGTGCTCTCTGGTCAAAACACCATTCAGGGAATAGGATGCAATTTGGGATGTAACCTACATAAAAAGGCGAGAGCAGCCTCAGTGAGAGAAGGGAGTTACAGGTTGTTCTATGAATAAATAACATTGTTGATGTGTCTTTTCTACTGGGGCTGTAAAGTATATTCTTTTTTCCCCTCTGAGGATGGTGAGGAGGATGCGGAATGGAGAGCGGTTGCCATGGGTTTTCCCTGCCGATCACACGCACTCTCACAAACGCGTGTGCATGTGCAGGTATACGCGCGGATATAAGGACGCACACACATACATACAGAGAAGCGTGTGCACGCACAAAGAAACACACACCCACAAATGCACACACACACAGCTGAGTGGAAGTGTGAGAGGGCAAAGGTTGAGCTAACACACAGTCCCCTCGGGCAAACCCCCCCCCCCCAAAAAAAAACAATCCCCAAAAAAGTATAGCATTTCTGAGGAGGCGTTTCAACTTTTTCTTTATTCCTCTCTCTACCCCTGCTCTCTCCAACCCTGCTCTCTTCCCAGCTCTCTCTCTCTCACTCTACCCCTGCTCTCTCCAACCCTGCTCTCTTCTCAGCTCTCTCTCTCTCTCTCTAAGCCCTCAATACAGTACCCACAAAGGACTTGAAATACTGCTTATCGACAGCGAGCACATTCATTTTATCCGTCTATCACAGAGCTGCACATGCTATCTATGACTAGTGGGATTTTAATAGAGCATTACGTTACACAGGACCAGATAAGGACATCATCAAGGACAACAACCACGCGAGCCACATAGAAATGGGAGTTATAGATCTCATTCTCATTGAAAGCAAGTCTAAGAAGCGGTAGATCAAATCAAATCAAATGTTATTTGTCACATGCGCCGAATACAACAGGTACAACAGACCTTACAGTGAAAAGCTTACTTACAGGCCCTTAACCAACAATGCAGTTTTAAGAAAACACCTACAAAAAAAGTAAGAGATAAGAATAACAAATAATTAAAGAGCAGCAGTAAATAACAATAGCGAGGCCATATACAGGCGGTGCTGGTACAGAGTCAATGTCAATGTGCGGGGGCACCGGTGTCGAGGTAATTGAGGTAATATGTACATGTAGGTAGAGATATTAAAGTGACTATGCATAGATAATAACAGAGAGTAGCATTAGCGTAGAAGAGGGAGTGGGGGGGGGGGGGGTGTGTGTAGGAGTCTGTTGGCTTGGGGGTAGAAGCTGTTTAGAAGCCTCTTGGACCTAGACTTGGAGCTCCGTTACCGCTTGCCGTGAGGAGCAGAGAGAACAGTCTATGACTAGGGTGTCTGGAGTCTTTGCCCATTTTTAGGGACTTCCTCTGACACCACCTGGTATAGAGTTCCCTGGTGGCAGAAAGCTTGGCGCCGGTGATGTACAGGGCCGTACGCACTACCCTCTGTGGTGCCTTGCGGTCGGAGGCCGAGCAGTTGCCATACCAGGCAGTGATGCAACCAGTCAGGATGGTGCCGCTGTAGAACCTTTTGAGGATGTTTTCAGTCTCCTGAGGGGGAATAGGTTTTGTCGTGCCCTCTTCACAACTGTCTTGGTGTGCTTGGACCATGTTAGTTTATTGGTGATGTGGACGCCAAGGAAATTGAAGCTCTCAACCTGCTCCACTACAGCCCAGTCGATGAGAATGGGGGCATGCTCGGTCCTCCCTTTCCTGTAGTCTACAATCATCCCCTTGATCAAGTTGAGGGAAAGGTTGTTGTCCTTGCACTATACAGTCAGGTCTCAGACCTCCTTCTTATAGGCTTTCTGATCGTTGTCGGTGATCAGGCCTAAAACTGTTGTGTCATCAGAAAACGTCATGATGGTGTTGGAGTCATGCCTGGCCGTGCAGTCGTGAGTGAACAGGGAGTAAAGGAAGGGACTCGAGCACGCACCCCTGAGGGGCCCCCGTGTTAAGGAAAATATATTTCACAATGATTTAGAGAGTCGAATGACACTATACTTGCTTGTTTTTATCACGTAAACTGAAATTCAGCGAACTATTCTAATTTTTGCAACCAGGAAATGGCTGAGAAATGTCTTCATAGTGCATCTTTAAGAGAGCAGTAAGAGCTAAGGGTTGAATTCAGGCCAGAGCAGGATGACTGACTGCTATGAGGTCAGAGAGACAATAGAAAGGCATATGATTCATATTATACATTTATTTGAAAGAGGAAACTGACCAAGCATTGTCCCATCTAGCCTGTAATAAATAGCTGCACTGAACTCTCTCTCCCTCTCTAGTCTGTTTTCCTGTAAACTTTACAACATCATCCCGGTCTTTCTTTCAACCATTCTCTCCATTCTTTCATCCACCATCCCTTTCTCACATGCTGTCACGGCCAAAATGGTAACTATGGCTAACTAAGGACACTGTTACAAATGTACAACCAGTTGAAGGCAGATCTGAAGTTAAAACCATCCCTGGTCAGTCTCCCTCCCCTCACTCCTTATCCCTCTACCATTTGCTAGCCTAAGCATACCCAAAAGGCCCCCCTCTCTCCCTACAACCCCCCCCCCCCCCCTCTCTCACCTGCAGTCCAGTCTCTCCAGTTCAAAGTGGGGGTTGAAGTTGAGGACGATGCGCTGGGAGGGCTCCGGGGCCGTGATGACCCACTGGCAATTCTGGTGGGGCGGGTACTCCAGAGGGTAGCCCGGGGACGTGATGTACCCTGCGTCGCTGGCATCTAGGGTGTTCCCACAACCTGGATGTGAGAGAGAGAGAGAGAGAGAGAGAGAGAGAGAGAGAGAGAGAGAGAGAGAGAGAGAGAGAGAGAGAGAGAGAGAGAGAGGAGGGGGGGAGAGAGAGAGCGTGAGAGAGAGAGAGAGAGAGAGAGAGAGAGAGAGAGAGAGAGAGAGAGAGAGAGAGAGAGAGAGAGATGGTTATTACACAGACTCAAAGCATCTGATTATTGATTCGAGAATTTGTCTTCTACTTCCATAGGGATGTGATTTGTGATGTTAGTGACGCACGATTTGTAATCATTTCTGCGTCGGAGATGCGTGGTGTTCACACTAAATCTACTATAGCAACAGAATAGACAACCACGCACACGTCCCCCTCCCGTGCAGACAGACTAACCCCACACCAAGGCTCTCATCTCTCCTCCGGGATCATTCTTTAAATGTCATTTGTTGCTCTGGCGAGGCAATCTGCATACATTCGAACACATTCCCTTGATCCTATCGGCTCTCTCCCAGGAACAATAGCCTGCCAATAGCATCGCTAGGCTGGCCCAGACAGGAAGTGACAGCAGACCACCTGTCTAGGGGTACAAGGGTTCACCCCGATTCTGTAATGAGAAGCCGGAGTAACAATGCCTTCATTTTAGCCGTATGCCCACGCCTCGCTCGCCGTTCCCTATCTCACACAAACACGCAAAGCGCACACACCAACACTTCCGCGGACAATACAGTGAGGCCCCTCATCAGTCATTTTACTGCAGTATATGATTTCCCAGTCATTATTATTCTAAACGGAAGGCCAGATTAGGAAGACAAAAACGTCTCTCCACAATGTTCACCATGACAACGACGCTAGGGGCAGTTAACTCTTTCCGCGCTGACAAGAGGCTGCGTTCCCGATTCTTCACCCTTCATCCCGAAGTGATGCCCTCGTTTACTCTCCCTCGTGCATTTGGTGCAAGCATAGCTGGAGGGAGTTTCCACCATTATCCCTACACCAGTTCGTTCCCTTTAAATCCATGAGGGGGAGTGCACAGGTGTTCACATCGGGAGAAGGGTGGAGGATCGGAACACAGCCTGACCATCGGAAAAGGAAGACCGAGTGTGAATGTTTTATTTATTTAACCTTTATTTAACTAGGCAAGTCAGTTAAGAACAAATTATTGTTTACAATGACGGCCCACACTGGCCTAACACGGACGATCCTGGGCCTATAGTGCGCCGCCCTATGGGACTCCCAATCACGTCCGGTTGTGATATAGCCTGGATTCGAACCAGGGTGTCTGTAGTGACGCCTCAAGCACTGAGATGCAGGGCCTTGGACCGCTGCGCCGCTCGGGAAGCCCAATGAATACGAGGATATTGTCAACGAAAATGGCGAGGACTCAATGCTCCGTTTCATCTGCTTCACCCGTTGCGAGTTATGTGATGTGGTGTGGTGTGGTGTGGTGTGGTGTGATGTTATGTTATGTTTGTGATGTGATGTGATGTTATGTTATGTTTGTTATGTTATGTTATGTTATGTTATGTGAGCACGTCGTCAAAGAGAGCGGGGAGAAAAGATTGGAGGGTTGAAATATAATAGGCTATTCAAGTGTTGACATTTTCAAGACTCTGTGTTTTATAAAGGCGCACTTAGGATTTGGTGACATTTGATATAGTAGCGAAACCCTAGAAACTCGCACAAACGTACGTCTGTACACACACACACACACACACACACACACACACACACACACACACACACACACACACACACACACACACACACACACACACACACACACACACACACACACACACACACACACACACACACACACGCCAGTCCAGTCCATCACTCAACACTACAGCCAAAGCTAAATAGAAAGATAACCAATAAGAAAAGAGTCTCCCCATTTCCCCTGGAGGATTCAGACAGGAAGGACTGTAAAGTCTGCACATGTTCTTCTCTCCCCACCTCCATGTCTGCATCTGAAATGGCACCCTCATCCCCAATTTAGTGCACTACTTTTGACCAGAGCCTGTAGGGAATCCCATAGGGTTCTGATCAAAATTAGCGCACGATATACGTTTCCCTGGTGACAAAGGTCCGGATGGATAATGTCATTTATCAGCATAGCAACAACCCCCGAACCTCGCAACCCCAAAGTGTTCGCACCTCTTGTGGGCTGAGAAAACATTGCCGTTTTTAAGTTCATTCCCTGCAATTCCATACATTCTTCCATGTGTTGTGTGTTTATATGACACCATGGGGTCCAATCACAACCTTTCTACATTGTTGACTAATAGTGAAGACATCCGAATTATGAAGCAACACATAGGGAATCATGTAGTAACCGAGAAAGTGTCAAACACATCAAAATATATTTTGTATTTGAGATTCTTCAAAGTAGCCACCCTTTGCCTTAGAGACGGCTTTATGCCACATTCTTGGCATTCTCTCAACCAGTTTCATGAGGTAGTCATTTCTTTCCTTCTTAACACGTTTCAGCCAATCAGTTGTGTTGTGACAAGGTAGGGGTGGTATTCAGAAGATCGCCCTATTTGGTAAAATACCAAGTCCATATTATGGCAAGAACAGCTCAAATAAGCAAAAGAGAAATAACAGTCCATCACTACTTTAAGACATGAAGGTCAGTCAATGCGGAACATTTCAAGAACTTTGAAAGTTTCTTCAAGTGCATCCAGTCATCCAGTCTGGTTTACGCTGAGTGGGACTATCATTTGTTTTTCAATAGGACAATGACCCAACACACCTCCAGGCTGTGTAAGGCTTATTTGACCAAGAAGGAGAGTGATGGAGTGCTGCATCAGATGACCTGGCTTCCACAATCACCCGACCTCAACCCAAATGAGATGGTTTGGGATGAGTTGGACCGCAGAGTGAAGGAAAAGGAGCCAAAAGAGCTCAGCATATGCGGGAACTCCTTCAAGACTGTTGGAAAAGCATTCCAGGTGAAGCTGGTTGAGAGAATGCCAAGTGTGTGCAAACCTGTCATCAAGGCAAAGGGTGGCTGATTTGACGAATCTCCAATATAAAATACATTTAGATTTGTTTAACACTTTTTTGGTTACGACATGATAACATATGTATCATTTCATAGTTTTCATATCTTCACTGTTATTATTGACAACGTAGAAAATAGTAAAAATAAAGAAAAACTCTTGAATGAGTAGGTGTGTCCAAACTTTTGACTGTTACTGAGTGTATATATATATATATATATATATATATATATATATATATATATATATATATATATATATATATATATATATATATATATATATTGTATTTTTTTCTGGACCCGCAGTCCGTATTGACCCCGTTCTGGTTCCGGTCCGCGGTCTGCCAGTTGAGTATGGGGGACATAGGGAATAGGGTGCCATTCAGGACGCACCCCCATGTATTCTCCAAAAGGCGTGCGGGGCTGTCAGTAGTACCGCCAGGGGAAGATTAAGCCATTTGGGAGAAATCCTGCAGCCTCTGCACTTTTCTGCTCCCCGAGCTGAGCAGACCAGATCATGTGCAGCTAAGGAGGGAGGGCGACGAGGACGGGTGGAGAGAGGGACGCCAGCAGGGAGAAAGGCAGGTAAAAGAGGGATAGATGAAGGGGATGAGGATGATGAGGGGCTGAGGGAGAAGAGGGAGAGGCATGGAGGGAGAGGGACAAAAAAAAGTGGGAGATAATAAGAGGGATTGAGAAAGAGAGGGGTGGACGGAATGGAGAGCGGCAGAGGAAGGTTGTGAGACGGATACGGATTAAGACAGTGTGAGGAGGGGGGAGAGAGAGAGAGGAGAGAGAGAGAGAGAGAGAGAGAGAGAGAGAGAGAGAGAGAGAGAGAGAGAGAGAGAGAGAGAGAGAGAGAAAGCCTGACGAAGCTCATTAAGACATGACCATCCCTGTGGGGACTGACCCTGGAGGAGCTGATGGGCTGTCAGTAGGATATACAGTACATGCTGGGGAGAGGTGTGTGTGTGTGTGTGGGGGGGGGGGGGGGGGTCCTCTGTTCGGGTGGAGAATGTTTGTGTTTTTATGAATATACGGTGTGTTTTTCAGGGCACTATATCTTATAGGTACATGTGTGTTTATGTGATAAGGAGGGAGGATGAGGTAGAGAGATAGCCTCATGAATGATTGTGTCTGTGATGGCTCAGGACTCCATCTATTCTCCACACACAACACTGCACACATATACCATAGGGACCCCAACATACATGAACAATGTTGACATACAGTATATAACATTATTGTAGCAATAAGAGGTGAGGGCATGTATGGGTCTACAGATAATGGCGTGTATGTGCATCTGTGGGAGTGTGTGTGTGTGCGTGAACTTGGCTGCAAGCAAAATTTGTGCGTTCACGTCTTCAAATCTACTGTACAAGTCTCAGTCTATATATACAGTATCTGCATATGACTGCATATCTCTGTGTATGTGTGTGCACCAATTTCTATGAGCGGTATTATCCGCGTACTGTGGCGTCACACTTTGTGATAAACTGCAAATGTGTGGAAGGGCCATTATAAATCTTGACTTAATTTGCTCTCTCTCTCTCTCTCTCTCTCTCTCTCTCTCTCTCTCTCTCTCTCTCTCTCTCTCTCTCTCTCTCTCTCTCTCTCTCTCTCTCTCTCTCTCTCTCTCTCTCTCTCTCTCTCTCTCTCTCTCTCTCTCTCTCTCTCTCTCTCTCTCTCTCAACCTTAATTAAAAAGTGCTATCGCTTCGAGAGAGGGAATCACGGGGACAGAGAGAGGAGGAGAGGCACTATTCGCTCATTCATTCATCCCTACACGGGGGCTGTCTCCACGACTGTTTTTAATCGAACCCCTCCACACAAGACTGGACAGAGGGAGGGAGGTAGGGGAGGGGAGGTAGGGAGGGGGAGGGAGGTAGGGGGGAGGGAGGTAGGTGAGGTAGGGAGGTAGGGGAGGTAGGGGGGAGGGAGGGAGGGACTTTTGACTATCAAAGCTCTTTACTTTAATCATTAGACACCGACCATAAGGCCCTACCTACCTTTCAATATTATTAAAGTGTCTTGTATAGCTCAGTTGGTAGAGCATCGCACTTACAACGTTGGGTATCACGGACTTCAATTCCGTTGGGGCCACTCATACAAAATTGTATGCACACACTAAGTCGCTCTGGATAAAGCCATCTGCTAAATGGCATATTATCATTTATATTACTATTATATTAAGGATTAAGAGAAAAAGAAATGTAACCATCCAAAAAGAACATGAGAATGAAATCGTAGTTATAACATAGCCACTCAAGTGTGCAACATTCAGACTGCAGTTCCAATATGAACAACACAGATTTGGGACCCGCTGATTCAGAGAGGTTGGGTTAAATGCGGAAGACACATTTCAGTTGAATGCATTCGGTTGTACAACTGACTCGGTATCCCCCTTGACCTTTCATTTCCCCAATTCGCCAATAGCAAGCTAGGCTAAAGCTTCCTCTCTCTCTCCTGAGTTAGAGCACCCATGCATGTCTCTTCATAAGAGGCTAAGTGGTTTTGGCTAATAAACTAAATGCATTGGGGGTGGGTATAGCGATCAATTAATCAATGGATCAATTGACCACAAGCAGATGGTTGTGTTTCGCCGGGTTTTGATTTGCTAGAATACGGCTGTCCAGATAAATAACCCGTGTGTGAGTGCGTGCACACTAAGCAGCAGACCAAGGGGCCACCAGCTAGCCGACAGGTGTATTATTTATGGTGGCCTTGTTTTTAATTTCACCCTAGTCGCCTCGTTCCAGGGGGTTGGCGTGTCCCCCTCCCCCCCAGCCCTTCTCTCCTGGACAAGGTATTGAACCACGGCCCCTTTGTTTTTCAGCTCTTGATTGCTAATAACTACAGTCCTGACCTTGTTTCTCCGCTGTCCACGTGTTATAGGAGTCTGGGGCAGATTAAAAAAGATGCTGGGGGGAGAGAGTGAGAAGGATGGGGGGGGGGGGGTGAGAAGGATGAGGGGGCGAGAGGGGGCATGGAGAGGGAGAGAGTGAGAAGGATGGGGGGAGTGAAGCGGGGGAGACAAGAGGCAGAAGCGAACGAGGGGGAGAAAGAGAGAGAAGCAAGCAGAGAGAAGAGATAGAGAGAGATAAAAAATAGAGAGATAAAATAGAGATAGAGAGGTAAAATGAAGAGAGAAAATGGAGAGAGAGAGAGATAAAATGGAGAGAGAATGAGAGAGACAGAGAGACAGAGACAGAGACAGAGACAGAGACAGAGACAGAGAGAGAGAGAGAGAGAGAGAGAGAGAGAGAGAGGAGGAAACATAGCTTTTCATTCTATCTGTCATAGATAGAAAGGGAAACACACAGAGGTGGTGAAGACACACTCTGGTCCTGTATGTTCACATCTATGAGTTAATTACTAGATCATTATTAGGAATGACTTGATCATATTAACACAATCATGAGTCACACTGTTGCGGTTACAATAGGTGCATCCCAAATGTCACCCAATTCCCTATTGTAGTGCATTACTTCTGACCAGAGCTCATTCCCTCCTTTAGGCCCTATGGGCTCTGGTCAAAAGGAGTGCACTAAATACAGAATAGGGGACAAAGGGACAAAGACGCAGACTTAAAAATAGAGTCTCTCCACTGTTAGATACATGGTCCCCCTTCTGCTCTCTGACCCCCGGAGTAGTGTTCCTTTTCGCACGCCCAACATCATCAGTTCCCCTTCCTGCCCCTGTCCTTATGACTCTGTGACCCTGCTGTTATCTGCTGTGTGGTACTCAACCCCCTCCTGTCAAATTCTGTACCCTTCCTTCTCATCTCTGTTTAGCTCGTGCTCGCTCTCTCTCTCTGGTGTTTGTCCGGGAAAACATGCTCTTGTTCTGCACAACATCTTTGTCCCTCTCTCTTTCTCACAACCTCCCTGTCTTTCCCACATCTCCTCTCTCTCTCTCATGCTGCTGTGTGTATGTTACAAGCTGTGCTGTTTTGAGGAGGAGAGGAGAAGGCTGGAACAGTGAGTGCTTTGGCAGGCTGAGGTATCTGAGCGAGTTGGGGGAGAGCTGCCAAGGGCCCACATCTGTCTTTGATCAACGGGCACACAGGCAGCCAGCACTGCAAACAGGCCATATTGAATCTCTCTAAGGCAGGTAGGTACCAACCCATTCACACACATGCACACTTGAATGCATACAAACGTGAATCACACACACCACACACTTTGGAGCACATTCTAAGGAACAACCATAGGATTAGCCCTGTAAACCAGCCAGGGAAGAGACACTGAGTAGGGTACAGAGCAGAAGGGGAGTGAGAAACCAGACCGGGTTTTAAAGCTCGGGAGAGCTCTATATCAGGAGTCGGAACTTGCGCAAGATTCCAAAACTACAACCAAAAAAAAACCAACTCTTGTGCATTAATTATGGATACAACTACTGCGACTTAAGAAGCAAGCCAGCGAGCTTAAAAATCATCACGATTCCCTGAATGGAATGGAAGGATGTCATTTTTTGTCCAAATGTGCAGTCTGGTTTTACTGTTGCGGCGCGAGTGGAGAACTGATTGTGTGGCGCCGCCTCGAGTTTCCGAGGCAAAAGCGCGATTGAGGCACAAACCATCACCATGATTGCAAAACTAGGCTCTTGAGATAATGAGCGAGTTGTTGTTGGTGTTCTTGTTGATGCTAATGATGATGATTATGGTTAGTCTAACTAATATTCTTGTCATTATCCACTAATAGCAAAATACCACTTCGAGGCACATTATTTTGGATAGGCAATGGATTATGTTATGTATACAGACGGGTTTAGAGTTTATCATTCATTCATTAAATCAGCCAAGAAACAAAACAAAAATAAAGTATGTCCGTTTTTTTCCCTTTCAATTTTTTTTCTATAATTATTATGGAATTGTCACCCTACAAAGCAGAGTCATTGGGCTATTATAGGCTAATGTATGTAGGGTTATTCCTATTTTCTTCCTGTGTTCATACATTTACAAAACCTGACTAACGTGAACCGCAGTGGTACTTTTTAACATGCTATAGCAACTTATATTAAATGGTAATTACCTCCTGTTTTGGGGGGGCATTTTAGAATAGCTTTTGAGTATCAAATAATTTTTATCACCCAGTCATTTTTCATTAGGTGAAATATTGTCAAATTATTCTTGGCATACGAAAAAGGTAGAATAGCAATGTTGTTCTGGACAAACTAGGGTGACGAATGGGAACCGCTTCATCTTTCAAGGTAGAGAGAACATTTTGTGGGAATGATCAGTGCGCCTACACTACACATGATAGCCTACTGGTTATCAGACAGTCTATATCTATCTACTGGTTATCAGACAGTCTATATCTATCTACTGGTTATCAGACAGTCTATATCTATCTACTGGTTATCAGACAGTCTATATCTATCTACTGGTTATCAGACAGTCTATATCTATCTACTGGTTATCAGACAGTCTATATCTATCTACTGGTTATCAGACAGTCTATATCTATCTACTGGTTATCAGACAGTCTATATCTATCTACTGGTTATCAGACAGTCTATATCTATCTACTGGTTATCAGACAGTCTATATCTATCTACTGGTTATCAGACAGTCTATATCTATCTACTGGTTATCAGACAGTCTATATCTATCTACTGGTTATCAGACAGTCTATATCTATCTACTGGTTATCAGATAATGTATATCTATCTACTGGTTATCAGATAATGTATATCTATCTACTGGTTATCAGACAGTCTATATGTATCTACTGGTTATCAGACAGTCTATATCTATCTACTGGTTATCAGACAGTCTATATCTATCTACTGGTTATCAGACAGTCTATATCTATCTACTGGTTATCAGATAATGTATATCTGATGCCATTCGCGGCCTATGTGTCGAAATTCCTGACTTGAAACAGATGGAGATCCCGCTTTTAAAACCAAACGAGTTTTTCCCAACGCAGAGAAAAACAAGCTACCTGTCAGTCTCCAAGACGCAGGCCTATTTTTTTAAACTATGAGGTTTCCGTTTTTTTCATAGTTTAAAGCAAATTCGGAATTTAAATCACCCATAAAGTGTAGCGTCGGGTACATTCGGACACGTTTCTTGACAGCCCATGTGTTCCTGAGAACTGACCAACAACTGACCGTAAACTTACCTTGGTCTCCACCGACTCCCGGTGTTAGACACATTGCAAGTACAAATCCAAACAACGACGATAGCATATCCATTTTGACAATGTTCAATGTCTTGTTGTTTTTAAAGGTAACCTCCCGGGATCAAATTAGTTGTCCATCAAGAAAACCCACACCCTTTTTTTTGCTGAAAATGTAGGGACAAATGTGATTGCTCCACGTAGCCTATTTTACCCAAACAAGCAAACGAATAATGTTTGTTCCAAGTGCACTTAATTGAATAAAAATAGGCTGAAGACAGCGGTGAAGAGAGCGGTGAACAGCTTTCCCTCCGAAGTAGGCATATAGTCTACTTGAAAGACACACTTCATAACTCTCATCTTGTCGTCGTCATGACTGAGTTATTGAGTCTCGTCGAGCAAAGTGAATGAAATGAATTCCTCTTGATTCCCCAGTTCCATACAGAGCATGTCCACTGATATGGAACCTCCGGGCTATTTCCTACAGGGTCTGATAAGCGGCTCTGAGTCTGCCTCCAAATACGATTGAAGCGCTTGCCTTTCTCCCCGTCTCTCTCTGCTCACAGGGATTCAGGACTGCGGTCATTTACGACCACTGAGACACAGCTGCCTGAACTATCAACCCGACAAAAATAAGTCTTCGCATTTCGGACAAGAATGGAGCGCAAATCATGAGAACTGTGACACACATGAATACACTATCTTCCGAAGGAGAATTCATTCCATCTCTGGCACCACTCATCTAGTGTTTTTGTCTGGAGAGGAGTGTCCCTGCGCTCCGGCGGCATGTGTGCATGTGAGTGAGTGAGAGTGTGTGTAATAGCACTTTTGAACAGAGCAGCTATCGCATTACAGTCAGCGCCTCGGCTCCGCCTCCGGTTGGTCGTTGATCATAGAGGGGTACGCGAACACTCGTAAAACACACACACGCACACACACTTCACGTGATGCCAATAGATAAGGGTTCCACAGATAACGCACACACTATCAACTCAGACTCGGGAGCATTTCCACAGGCTATTTTCACGAGAAGAACCAAAGAAACCAAAGACAAAAAGGGGAATACGTGCGGGGGATAGAGGGAGGAGAGTAGTACATGCATAAGGTCTCCTGAGTGGCGCAGTGGTCGAAGACACTGCATCTCAGTGGAAGAGGCGTCTCTACAGACCCTGGCTCGAATCCAGGCTGTATCACATCCGGCTGTGTTTGTGAGTCCCATAGGGCGGAGTACAATTGGCCAGGGTAGGCTGTCATTGTAAATAATAATTTGTTCTTTTAACAGACTTGCCTAGGTCAATTATATATTTTTAGTCAACAATATATCATACAGTGGCATACAGTGTTTGTGTGTGTGTGTGTGTGTGTATGCGAATGAGTGTGAGTGAGTGTGTGCTCTCCTCTATACAGCGGCTCTCACCCCATTACCACAGCACACATCAAACAGTGGTTCGAGGCTTAACGTTGCATCCCAAATGGCACCCTATTCCCTATGTAATAGGACCCTGGTCAAAAGTAGTGCGCTACATTGGGAATATGGTGCCATTTGGGACACTTTCAAAGTCATATGTTCTTGCTGCCTCGTGGAGGGAACCCACCCAGCCCGGCACAAAACAGCCCTACAATCAGGCTGCCTAAATACAGCCACACTGGCTTTAATAACACACTGCCTGGCCCAAAATACTCTGCTGCCTGAGAAATGCCTCTGTGGACCAGCCCAGGCAGATTCCCATTGCTTACAGTACGTGAGAGGGTAGCTCTGGTCCAAGGCAAGGTACAGGAAGGCTCAACATTAGCAAGCTGCACCAACGCCCTGGACCAGAGCAAATTGAAAAGGGACGTGTCACATTAGCCTGGTCCCAGATCGGTCGGTGCTGTCTTGACCAACGACCACATCTGTTACCAGGCTAATATTAGCTATATTACATGAGAGAATACTGTTTATTAGCATTGATGACACTTTGTTAATTCTTTCGAGTCTAAGATGTTGGGGGAGGGAGGGGGTGCTAAACTGTTTTAAGAAGGTCATACTATGGATCATTTAGATATTTGATTTGGAATTTTAGGACCCCTTTAGGTGTCACAAAAAACATAAGTAAAAAAATATATATTAATAAATGATTGATTTTGGCCTTTACACTAAAGCCCAGAAACGCATTGAATAACACATTCATCAATGGCAAAAAGGACACTCAAAAATGTATAATCAGAAACAAAGTGTCTGTCCTAAATCTAGGAGATATAAAATGACTCAGGATTTATAAATATCATTTATATATACACAGTACTAGTCCAAAGTTTGGACACACCTACTCATTCAAGGGTTTTGTAATTATTTTGTACTATTTTCTACATTGTAGAATAAGAGTGAAGACATCAACACTATGAAATAACACACAGGGAATCATTTTGTAACCAAATAAGTGTCAAAGAAATTCAAATATACTTGATATTTTAGATTATTCAAAGTAACCACCCCTTGATGACAGCTTTGCCCACACTTGGTATTCTCTCAACCAGATTCACTAGGAATGCTTTTCCAACAATCAACATATGCTGAGCACTTGTTGGCTGCTTTTCCTTCACTCTGCAGTCCAACCCATCCCAAACCATCTCAATTGGCTTGAGGCCAGGTGACTGCAGATGGCAGGTCAACTGCTGCAGCCCTCCATCACTCTCCTTCTTGGTCAAATAGCTCTTACACAGCCTGGAGGTGTGGCATTGTCCTGTTGAAAAACAAATGATAGTCCCACTAAGCACAAACCAGATTGGATGGCATATCGCTGCAGAATGCTGTGGTAGCCATGCTGGTTAAGTGTGCCTTGAATTCTCAATAAATCACTGACAGAGTCACCAGCAAAGCACATCCACACCATCACACCTCCTCCATGCTTCATAGTGGGAACCACACACGCAGAGATAATCTGTGCACCTACTCTGCGTCTCACAACGACACGGCGGTTGGAACCAAAAATCTAAAATTTGGACTCATCAGACCAAAAGACAGATTTCCACCGGTCTAATGTCCATTGCTCGTGTTTCTTGGCCCAAACAAGTCTCTTCTTATTATTGGTGCCCTTTAGTAGTGGTTTCTTTGCAGCAATTCGACCATGAAAGCCTGATTCATGCAGTCTCCTCTGAAAGGTTGATGTTGAGATGTGTCTGTTACTTGAACTCTGTGAAGCATTTATTTGGACTGAAGTTTCTGAGGCTGGTAACTCTAAGAACTTATCTTCTGCAGCAGAGGTAACTCTTGGACTTCTTTTCAAATCAAATAACATTTTATTGGTCACATACACATGGTTAGCAGGTGTTAATGCGAGTTTAGTGAAATGATGATGCAGCCCAACAGGATGCTCTCAATTGTGCATGTGTAAAAGTTTGTGAAGGTTTTAGTTGACAAGCCAAATTTCTTCAGCCTCCTGAGGTTGAAGAGGTGCTTTTGCCCCTTCTCCCTCACACTGTCTGTGTGGAACCATTTCAGTTTGTCCATGATGTGTACGCCGAGGAACTTAAAACTTTCCACCTTTTTCACTGCTGTGCTCCCTCTGCTGTTTCCTGAAGTCCACGATCATCTCCTTGGTTTGTTGACATTGAGTGAGAGGTTGTTTTCCTGACACCACACTCCGAGTGCCCTCACCTCCTCCCTGTAGGCTGTCTCGTCATTGTTGGTAATCAAGCCCACTACTGTTGTGTCGTCTGCAAACTTGATGATTGAGTTGGAGGCGTGCATGGCCACGCAGTCATGGGTGGTCAGGGAGTGCAGGTGGGGGCTGAGCATGCACCCTTGTGGGGCCCCAGTATTGAGGATCAGCGAAGTGGAGATGTTGTTTCCTAACTTCACCACCTGGGAGCAGCCGGTCAGGAAGTCCAGGACCCAGTTGCACAGGGCGGGGTTGAGACCCAGGGCCTCAAGCTTATTGATGAGCTTGGAGTGTACCATGGTGTTGAATAATAATATATAATAATAATATATGCCATTTAGCAGACGCTTTTATCCAAAGCGACTTACAGTCATGTGTGCATACATTCTACGTATGGGTGGTCCCGGGGATCAAACCCACTACCCTGGCGTTACAAGCGCCATGCTCTACCAACTGAGCTGCAGAAGGAGCTGAGCTGGAGTCGATGAACAGCATTCTTACATAGGTATGTCCAAATGGGATAGGGCAGTGTGCAGTGTGATGCCGATTGCATCGTCTGTGGACCTATTGGGGCGATATGCAAATTTAAGTGGGTCTAGGGTGGCAGGTAAGGTGGAGGTGATGCGATCCTTGACTAATCTCTCAAAGCACTTCATGTTGACAGAAGTGAGTGCTACGGGGCGATAGTCATTTAATTCAGCTATCTTTGCCTTCTTGGGTACAGGAACAATGGTGGCCATCTTGAAGCATGTGGGGACTGCAAACTGGGATAGGGAGCGATTGAATATGTCCATAAACACACCAACCAGCCAGCTGGTCTGCGCATGCTCTGAGGAAGCGGCTAGGGATGCCTTGCGAGGGTTAACATGTTTATATGTCTTACTCAAGTCAGCCACTGAGAAGGAGAGGGGTGGCCCGCAGTCCTTGGTAGCGGGCCATGTCAATGGCACTGTATTATCCTCAAAGTGGGCAAAGAAGGTGTTTAGTTAGTCTGGAATCAAGATGTTGATGTCTTTGACCTGGCTTGGTTTTTTTTTGTAGTCCGTAATTGCCTGTAGACCCTGCCACATATGTCTTGTGTCTGAGCCATTGAATTGCAACTCCACTTTGTTCCTATACCAACATTTCGCTTGTTTGATTGCCTTGCGGAGGGAATAACTACACTTTTAATATTCGGCAATAAGTCCCAGTCTCTTTCCGTGGTTAAATGCAGTGGTTTGCGCTTTCAGTTTTGCGCGAATGCTGGCCATTGATCCACGGCTTCTGGTTTTAATAGTCACAGTAGGTACAACATCTCCAACACACTTCCTTAAAAACTCAATCACTGAATCAGTATATAAATCTATATTATTCTCTGAGGCTGCCAGGAACATTTCCCAGACGGCTTGATCAAAACAATCTTGAAGCGTGGGTTCCGATTGGTTAGACAGGCGTTGAATAATTCTAGTCACGGGTACATCCTGTTTGAGTTCCTGACTATAGGACGGTAGGAGCTAAATATGGCTGTCCTCATGAGAGACAATTTCATCATGGCGCTTGATGGTTTTTACGACTGCACTTGAAGTAACTTTCAAAGTTCTTGAAATTTTCCGCATTGACTGACCTTCGTGTCTTAAAGTAATGATGGACTGTTATTTCTCTTTGCTTATTTGAGCTGTTATTGCCATAATATGGGTATTTTACCAAATATGGATATCCTCTGTATACTACCCCTACCATGTCACAACACAACTGATTGGCTAAAACACATTAAGGAAAGGAATTCCATAAATGAACTTTTAACAAGGCACACCTGTTCATTGAAATGCATTCCAGGTGAGAATGAGAAAATGCCAAGAGTGTGCAAAGCTGTCATTAAGGCTAAAGGTGGCTACTTTGAAGAATCTCAAATATAAAATATATTTTGATTTGTTTAACACTTTTTTGGTTACTAAATTATTTCATATATGTGTTATTTTATAGTTTTATAATTATTCTACAATGTAGAAAATAGTAAAAATAAAGAAAAACCTTGGAATGAGTCGGTGTGTCCAAACATTTGACTGGCACTGTATATATACACAGTGCATTCGCAAAGTGTTCATACCCTTGTTACGCTACAGCTTTATTCTAAAATGTAAATGTAATATTTCAGTTAAATATTATTTTTTTTATACATTTGCAAAATGTTCTAAAAACTGTTTTTTCTCTGTCATTGTGGGGTATTGTGTATACATAGACAATTGTTTTAAATTTGCATCGATTTTATATATATATTTTTTAACATATTTAACAACTTTTTGGGGGTGGGCACAAAACTATCTTCATACTTCCATTCGTTTTTTAAAACCAGTACCAGTTACCTTCAGACAAGTCCCGCGAAACCTCCTTGGTTTCTTCCTAGGTTTTGGCCTTTCTAGGGAGTTTTTCCTAGCCACCGTGCTTCTACACCTGCATTGCTTGCTGTTTGGGGTTTTAGGCTGGGTTTCTGTACAGCACTTTGAGATATCAGCTGATGTACGAAGGGCTATATAAATACATTTGATTAGATTTGATTTGACACCATCCCGTTTGTGAGAGTCAAACTGTTCGGAAGCTACAGACGTTTTTTTTGTTGCAAGAAGATCAATTTTCGGGATGTCTCATGGTCTGACAAACACAGCTCTAGCTCTGCCACCTTTCACCGCAGATGCGGAAGTGAGGCACTGGCAGAGAAGGTGGATTGATTTTTTAAACGGACAGATTTGGATGTTTTTTGTTGTTATGTACGCATCTGCGCATCAATCGACTTCATGGGGTTAATCAGTTAGCGAGTCCATTATTCAGACTCAATGGGAGTGCAGTGGAGAAGTCATGTAGGACATTAGTTAAACGTTAGTTGAATGTCTGACCACAATGCCCTTGGTGCAGGTCATGTGGCATGTGTGTGTCAGGGCATGTGTGTTGGCCCTCAGGCCCGCAGTCATTTCACAGATTTCTAACACCCCGTCAATCAATCGGGACTCTACCTAAAGCCTCAGAGGTTCCATGTCACACGTCACTTGTGATTGGCTCATTTGAGCTCCTGGGCGTCGCCCCAGACAGGCAGCCCTTACAGGCTGCCAGCCCCTTTGGCCGATGTTGCAGAATCCTGCAGTTATTTGTCAGTGCCTGTATGTTTTATGGCCCCCTACGGGTTATGCATTCTGTGTGTGTGAGCATGTTTGCCCACATGGTTATACCGTATGTACCACATGCGGTTCTGAGTGCGTGTGTGTTAACAGTTACTTAGACCCTAAAAATATATTTAAAAAATACCTAGGGTGTATATGTACACTACAACTAGAGCATGTGTGCTGTTTTTGTGCCCAGTTGTGTGTGTGTGTGTGTGTGTACGTGCATGCATGTAGGTGCCCCATGTCTCTATGAGACAGAAAGTGTCTGTGCTGCCGAGGCATCAGGCCTTCCTCACTCAACAGCCCCCTGCCGAGAGAGAAGAGAAGAAAGAAGAGAGAGAGAGCCCACATCACCAACAAACTAACATGGTCCAAACACACCATGACAGTTGTGAAGAGGGCATGACAAAACCTATTCCCCCTCAGGAGACTGAAAGGATTTGGCATGAGTCCACAGATCCTCTAAAGGCTCTACAACTGCAGCGTCACTGCCTGGTATAGCTAGGCCTCCGACTGCAAGGCACTACAGAGGGTATTGCGAATGGCCCAGTACATCACTGGGGCCAAGCTTCCTGCCATCCAGGACCTCTATACCAGGCGGTGTCAGAGGAAGGCCCTAAAAATGGTCAAAGACTCCAGCCACACGAGTCATAGACTGTTCTCTCTGCTACCACACGTCAAGCGGTACCAGAGTGCCAAGTCTAGGTCCAAGAGGCTTCTAAAGCTTGTACCCCCAAACCATCAGACTCAAATTACTACCCAGACTATTTGCATCCCCCCCCCCTCCACACAACTGCCATTCTCTCATCATCTATGCATCGCCACTTTAATTAACTACCTACATGTACATACTACTCAACTAACCGGTGCCCCCGCACATTGACTCTGTACCGGCAACACCCCTGTATACATTGTTATTTTTTACTGCTGCTCTTATCTCTTATCCATATTTTTTGAAACAGCACTGTTGGTTAGGGGCTTGTAAGTAAGCATTTCACTGTAAGGTGAACACCTGTTGTATTCGGCGCATGTGACTAATACAATTTGATTTGAAGAGAGAAAGAGGGAGAGCGAACAGTCCACCAGGATCCTCAGCCTAGGCGAGGTCACTTCCTGCTCCGCCCACAGCCCTGGGGTGTCACCTGACCTACGTGACACCCCGCCTGTCACCCCATCTCCACACATTCACACACTACTCCGTCCTCCACCACAAAACAAGGGAAGTCTCTCTCTCTCTCTCTCTCTCTCTCTCTCTACTCATCAAGCACCCTTTGAAATTGTTTGGTCAATGGAGGTCGAGTGAGCATGGTTATCAGCTATCTCTTTCCTCTGAAAGAACAACAGATGCCTTCTAAACTTCCTCAGAGCAGAAGATAAGCCCGGGCTGGACTTTATTTGACCCAAAGTCCTGGGTTAGGCAAGGTTAGGCAGTGTGAGCAAAACAGAGGGAGGTGTTTGTTATTCATTGTAATCAATCACACCACATGCAATGGTCTACTATCGGGAACCTGCTCTCCATACTCACATACCACAAATTCCATTGTATAGCCTCACCGGTCTTAAATACTCCTACTCCTTTTTTTCCTTCTTTATTTAGAAGGTTTCCTTATTTTTAAAATTGTAACAGAAAAACATGATTATGTTCCTTAAAATATAGCAACGCGCGAACACAATCTGGATCCTAAGGGAACGCCAAGACCCTCTTTATTTGGTCCCCCTGTGCTCTGCTTTTTTGACAAATTCATTTCCAACATGCCGATGTCTGATGGGCAAGTTCTCCCCTTCGCTACCCGCCTGTCTACTGTCCAAAACGGCTCCTCTTCACCGCCGAATTCCAGCCCACCCCAGGGTAATAATTATACAAGTACACTTTCCACTAATCTGCCTGGCGACTGTCTCCACTGTAAGATATGTGCACATCTGGACTGGAGTGTAACAAAAATGTTTCCTCCTCCCCGTGTGTCACATCTATAGGTTAGACAGAAAGTATTGAATAGCTCGCAATCCTGCCAAAGTCTTCATGTTAAAATAGCAACCAGTCCCACGGGGGTTGACTTAGCTCTTTTGCAGATACCCATTGAACCAAAACATGCTAACAACAGAAGTAATTGCCACAGTTCATTCACTCACTTGGCAGTGACGATATGCGGTGCAGTGCATGTTTATGCCATATGGGGGCAGGATATTTCTGGAGTGTTCCAGGAAACAGTTCCAAGGAAACAAGTGAGATTAGAATCCTCTACACACCTCTAGACCATCCGAGAACTCAGGAGACCGTAAAGAGACCCTTCTCGACAATGATAGGCCTTCCTTGTCAGATTTCCACAGTTGTTGTTGTTGTTGTTTCCTTAATTACAAGACGGCCACCTCAAATGCATAGCTCCTTGGTCTTATTTACTGTAAATGAACGCTATACCTTGGCACGTCAAGAGCAGAGAAAGAGCTGGGGCTTTATTTATGTTTAACAGGAGCCAACTTTCTCTGTCATCCTGTAGTCTCAGATGTTCTAGGGTGTCCTTTAGACACATCAAAGAAGCCCAGTAAGACCAGGGCTCGTTCCTCTGCTTCGGGGTGAAGTTTCCCCTAGGTACAGATCTAGGATCAGCTCACCCTTCCACAATCCTAACCTTAACCATTAATGGGGGGTAAAAACAAAACTGACCCAAGATTAGCGTCTAGGGACAACTTCACACTAATCCCTTTCCTCTACAAATTCCCCACTCCAGAGGAAGGCTCTGTGGAATGTGTGCATGCATCTGACATGTTAAATCCATCAATATTAGTTAAGTGATAATGCCCATCGAAGCCGGTGTTTGAAGGATATATTGTTACAGGTGTTGTTAGGCCGTGCAAACCGTGCCAATATATCCTCCAAACACCAGCTTCGATGGGCATTATCATTTTCATACAACGGGTTACCAACCAGTTCAAATAATGATTTACACATTTGGATTAAAAACGTTATTTTGAGGAATTTATTCATACCATTTCATCCTTCCCCATGATATAGTCCCAGACACATATCTAGGGTTGTTACCCAAGCCGGCCGGTCCTTCGTTCTATCGGTTCGGTTGCAGAGGCGCAACCCAGTCATTCAGTCTTTTTGTTCGGTAAATAGGGACGCGACCCAGTCGTTTGTTCTAATCTTATCCCTTGCTTGCTAGCGAGACAACTACTCATTTACAGATAAGTCAAAAAAGTGCAGCCAGAATTAACAGCAAAGTAGCTGCATTTTCATTTGTTTAAGTTGCTTTCCCGTGACATTTATTTGGAGACATCCATAACGATGAGCTAATGAGGCAGGATTTCACAAGGCATAGAAAACGTGCTCACTCGTCAGGACACAGTTGTTCAGAGGGTAGCTAGCCAACAACACAGCTAACACAGTCACTTCAAACTGAAGCTGGAAAGACTGCAAACGAGCTACACTTTGTTTCGTTTTTACCTGATTTCTATTGACATTTCTTTGTATACAGTATATCCATAAAAATGATGGCAGCTGATTCATGATTTCGACTGGCTGAGAAACGTTGCCTGCCTGTCTGTCTCGTCCAGACACATTACTATGGAACAGCTGGATTAATATTGAAACAATATTGCAAATGTCATAGAGACAGAGAGACAGGTTTATACAAATCTTTGCTGTTGAAAACTAAATGTTAGTCTAAAAGAAATGTGAGATAATGTCTAGATGCTTTTTATAGAGGAGATAAAGTCTATAAATTGCCTGGCTGGGCTGATGAGACAGTGGATTGCGCAGTCAGATGGAACAGAATAAATAGGCATTTTAACACTATATATTTAGCAGGTGGTAATTTGTGGACACCGGCTGGAATGCGGTTTTAACCAATCAGCATTCATGACTAGACTCACCCGTTGTATAATTTTCAACATTTAGAAGTTGATCATCAAATTCAGTGGCCTTAATTAAATTGGCTGTAGATAGCAAGACTGAGTGAAAGAAAGAGAAAAATAAGGAAGGAGAGAGCATCGACCTTTACAAGCTCTTTTTGTCTTATGCATATGTGTGTTCACATGTTCGTTTGTGTGAGTTGGCATAAGTTTTCTCGTGTGTTTGTGTGTCACTTTTTTAATTATGCCACCTCGCTCCGCAATCCCTTTAGAATGTAGATTAAATGAGCTCTACATCTCGGAAGCCAGTCTCCGGCTTCCAGTTAGTCTCTCCAGACACTCCCACACCTTGTTTGCTCTGTGGGGATTAGATCACTTGGCCTCTATATGCGGGAGCAGCCCTCGACAAACTAGGAGAAGATAACAGTGGAGGCCACAAGTGGATGTTAATGATCCCCAGTCCGTTCAAGTGGGTGAATCGCCGAGCCCTATTGTTTCACTGTGAGGAGGCTGGAATTGCCCCACCGCATCCTGTGTGTGTATGAAAGAGAGAGAGTATAAGGGGATCGTAAGGTCAAGGAAGACACGCCGGCAGTCGCACCACACAGAGAGAGAGAGAGAGAAAGTTAGTGGAGTGTTCTGTTTTGACAGGAAACGAGTAAAGGACCACCGTTCTTGCTTCTTCCTCTGTTCAAGGTGATTTATTGTGACTTATTGCGGAATTCTGCTGTGTTTACGGTTTAGTTTAACTGAGTCTATAGCATTTATGAGCATGTTGTACGTCTGTGATGACCTCCTGACCGGTGATCTCTTCGCTTGCCTCTCTCACCCGCCTGCCATGTGAGACTGGAGCCTTTGACATATATTGCTCTGACAGTGTCAGTTGAGGATACTGTGGGCAGGGGTGTTCACCTCTGACCCTACCAGTTCCAGAGTCTGCTGCTTTTCTGTTCTAGCTGATTATGAATTGCACCCACCTGGTGTCCCGAGTCTAAATCCGTCCCTGATTAGAGGGGGATAATGAAAACGAGTGGAACTGGCTTCAAGGTCCAGAGTTGAGTTAACTCTGGACCTTAAACGTTCTGTTTTCTAACAGGACTGGCTTAACCAGTCTAGTCCAGTAGCATCCACATTATCATAGTAATCTGGTGAAAAGGAAAATAATAATGTGTCCATGGCGCTACGAGGCCCATGGTGTGTGAGTGTGTGTGTGAGCATATGAGTGCGTGTGTCGAGGCCGACAAGGAAACAGGAGATGGCTATGGGAAATGAAGAGAGGGCATTTCAGATTTGATTTAGTGTTAGTTGCGTGGCGTGGAGACGGCGATCTGCCCATCCCCATGCAGACAAACCTAATCGACTTAATGCTCAGACAGCTTCTGTCTGTGCATTAAGGTGTGTCAATCATGTACCCCCTTTCCAATCACACACACACGCACAGACAGACGCACACACTCAACGGGTGAAAATGAGCTATCTAGCTAAATCCAGCACTGTTAAGCCACAGTATTGTTTGAGATTTGTTGTTGTGCATTGTGCGTGTCAATTAAATGAGTTCATAACACACACACATCAATACATACAGACTGTCTGCTGGGAGGAAAATACTGGATCCCGCTTCTGACACCAAATGTGGTGTCTCAACATCTGTCCGTCACCACCAGTCACATCACATCTACACCGAGAGCCAGAGAGGGAGGGAGGGAGGGACAAATACCTTATTTCCACTAAGAACTTCGGGAGAACAGAATCAACCACCTCATCATCAAGACAGTTACTTTGTGAGAAGATGTTGAAGTTCACAGTTGGAGATTGTTACGTAAATGCCAGCTGAAAAGTACCAGTGGCCCGGCTTTGGACCCAGGTGAAAGCAGGTCTGCCGGAGCCATGGCCCAGTGAGACACAGTTACTGGCCCACGCAGGTCAAAACAGAAAACTCACTGGGCACACACTGGTTGAATCAACATCGTTTACACGTCATTTCAATGACATTACTTTGAACCAACGTGGAATAGATGCCGAATTGGGTCTGTGTCCAGTGGGAAGTCTAAGCGGTTTTTGTAAGACACTGGAGTAAATCCTGCCAATAAATAGAAAAAATAGAGAGAGAGACAGAGAACGTGAGAGTGATGGCACACTGATGGCCACAGTGTGCCATCACAGCAGCAAGATTTGTGACCTGTTGCCACAAGAAAGGACAACCAGTGAAGAACAAACACCATTGCAAATACAACTCATATTTATGCTTATTTATTTTCCCTTTTGTACTTTAACCATTTGCACATCACTACAACATTGTATATATACATAATATGACACTTGTAATGTTGTATTCTTTTGGAACTTCTGTGAGTGTAATGTCAACTGTTCATTTGTATTGTTTATTTCACTCTTTGTATATTATCTACCTCACTTGCTTTGGCAATGTTAATATATGTTTCCCATGCCCCTTGAATTGAAAAGAGAGCGAGAGAGAGCGAGAGCGAGCGAGAGCGAGCGAGAGAGAGAGCGAGAGCGAGAGAGCGAGAGCGAGCGAGAGCGAGCGAGAGAGAGCGAGAGCGAGAGAGAGAGAGAGAGAGAGAAAAAATGACAAGGCAGGGATGAATCATTATTAGTTGAGGATATAGAATATCAACAATAGGATACAAGACGCTTTAATATGATATAATGTTGAGACTGAGACGAGAGACGACAGAGATATGCTCCAATTGGACCGCCACTCAATCTATTTGAGTGGTAATTCAATAAGACCTTCCCGGTTTTCCCTATAGCCAATCAATTGCACCCGGTGCAAAAACAAATATGCATTGCCAGTCCAATTACCATCAGTCATAAAAATACTTCTGCTCAACTGACAGTGTTTATCAAAGCTCAATGTCTATTTCACAAATGACACCCTATTTACAGTAGCGCACTACTGTTGACCAGAGCTCCTGGTCAAAAGTAGTGCACTTCATGGGGGAAAAGGTGCCATTTGCGACGCATCCTGTCTCCAGTTTCAGGAAATGTGTAAATGGGAGGGGACAGAGGGAACGAGTTGACAGTGGTACATGCAATCACTCCCTGAGGTGGATAGTGACCATGATAACGCAGATAGTAAAGAGATAACAAAGAGATAGCAGTCACCCCCTGCTATGTGTGAACCTGAGCTTGACCAAGTAAAACAGATTGGGGGATTTACATTGGCTTATAAACAAAACAAACAAGTTCAGTTAGGAATGAGTACCACAGCTTTTGTAGGCCTAACCCCCACATCTCTCTCTCACACACACACACACACACACACACACACACACACACACACACACACACACACACACACACACACACACACACACACACACACACACACACACACACACACACACACACACACACGCTGGAGGGAATAAGTTGACGGTGGTATGTGCTATCACCCCCTGCGGTGGCTAGTGACCAAGATAACAGAGATAGTAAAGAGATAGAGATAACCAATAGATACAGTGCCTTGCAAAAGTATTCATCCCCTTGGTGTTTTTCCTATTTTGATGCATTACAACCTGTTATTTAAATGGATTTTATTTGGATTTCATTTAATGGACATACACAAAATAGTCCAAATTGGTGAAGTGAAATTAAAAAAAGAACTTTCTAAAAATAAAAAAACTGAAAAGTGGTGTGTGCGTATGTATTCCCCCCTTTGCTATGAAGCCCCTAAATAAGATCCGGTGCAACCAATTACCTTCAGAAGTCACATAATTAGTTAAATAAAGTCCACCTGTGTGCAATCTAAGTGTCACGTGATCTGTCACCTGATCTCAGTATATATACACGTGTTCTGAAAGGTCCCAGAGTCTGCAACATTAACTAAGCAAGCGGCACCACCAAGCAAGCAGCACCACGAAGATCAAGGTGCACTCCCCCAGTCAGGGACAAAGTTGTGGGTAAGAACAGATCAGGGTTGAATTACAAAAAAATATCCAAAACTTTGAACATCCCACAGAGCACCATTAAATCCATTATTAAAAAATGGAAAGAATATGGTACCACAACAAACCTGCCAAGAGAGGGCCGCACACCAAAACTCACAGACCAGGCAAGGAGGGCATTAATCAGAGAGGCAACAAAGAGACCAAAGATAACCCCGAAGGAGCTGCAAAACTGCCCAGCGGAGATTGGAGTATCTGTCCATAGGACCACTTTAAGCCATACACTCCACAGAGCTGGGCTTTACGGAAGTGGCCAGAAAAAAAGCCATTGCTTTAAGAAAAAATGAAGCTAAGCATGTTAAATTGACAAGGCAGGGATGAATCATTATTAGTTGAGGATATAGAATATCAACAATAGGATACAAGACTCTCCTATTGGTATTCTATTATTGAGACAGGCTTTAATATGATATAATGTTGAGACTGAGACGAGAGACGACAGAGATATGCTCTAAAACGACCGCCACTCAATCTATTTGAGTGGTAATTCAATAAGACCTTCCTGGTTTTCCCTATAGTCAATCAATTGCACCCGGTGCAAAAACAAATATGCATTGCCAGTCCAATAACCATCAGTCATAAAAATACTTCTGTTCAACTGGCAGTGTTTATCAAAGCTCAATGTCTATTTCACAAATGGCACCCTATTCACAGTAGCGCACTACTGTTGACCAGAGCTCTATGGGCCCTGGTCAAAAGTAGTGCACTACATGGGGGAAAAGGTGCCATTTGGGACGCATCCTGTCTCCAGTTTCAGGAAATGTGTAAATGGGAGGGGACAGAGGGAACGAGTTGACAGTGGTACATGCCATTACTCCCTGAGGTGGATAGTGACCAAGATAACACAGATAGTAAAGAGATAACGAAGAGATAACAAAGAGATAGCAGTCACCCCCTGCTAGGTGTGAACCCGAGCCTGACCAAGTAAAACAGATTGGGGGATTTACATTGGCTTATAAACAAAACAATCAAGTTCAGTTAGGAACGAGTACCACAGCTTTTGTAGGCCTAACCCCCACACACACACACACACACACACACACACACACACACACACACACACACACACACACACACACACACACACACACACACACACACACACACACACACACACGAGGGAACAAGTTGATGGTGGTATGTGCTATCACCCCCTGCGGTGACTAGTGACCAAGATAACAGAGATAGTAAAGAGATAGCAAAGATATAAAGATTACAAATAGATACAGTGTCTTGCAAAAGTATTCATCCCCCTTGGCGTTTTTCATATTTTGATGCATTACAACCAGTTATTTAAATGGATTTTTATTTGGATTTCATATAATGGACATACACAAAATAGTCCAAATTGGTGAAGTGAAATTATAAAAATAACTTTCTAAAAAATAAAAAACTGAAAAGTGGTGTGTGCGTATGTATTCACCCCCTTTGCTATGAAGCCCCTAAATAAGATCCGGTGCAACCAATTACCTCAGAAGTCACATAATTCATTAGATTGCACAAAGGTGGACTTTATTTAAGTGTCACATGATCTGTCACATGATCGCAGTATATATACACGTGTTCTGAAAGGTCCCAGAGTCTGCAACATCAACTAAGCAAGCGGCACCACCAAGCAAGCAGCACCACGAAGATCAAGGGGCACTCCCCCAGTCAGGGACAAAGTTGTGGATATGTACAGATCAGGGTTGAGTTATAAAAAAATATCCAAAACTTTGATCATCCCACAGAGCACCATTAAATCCATTATTTAAAAAAATGGAAAGAATATGGTACCACAACAAACCTGCCAAGAGAGGGCCGCACACCAAAACTCACAGACCAGGCAAGGAGGGCATTAATCAGAGAGGCAACAAAGAGACCATAGATAACCCCGAAAGAGCTGCAAAGCTCCACAGCGGAGATTCGAGTGTCTGTCCACAGGACCAGTTTAAGCCATACACTCCACAGAGCTGGGCTTTACGGAAGAGTGGCCAGAAAAAAAGCAATTTCTTTAGGCAAACACATTTGGTGTTCACCAAAAGGCATGTGGGAGACTACCCAAACATATGGTAGAAGGTACTCTGGTCAGATGAGACTAAAATGTCGCTATTTACCATCAAGGAAAATGCTATGTCTGGCGCAAACCCAACATCTCCCATCACCCCGAGAACACCATCCCCACCGTGAAGCATGGTGATGGCAGCATCATGCTTTGGGGATGTTTTTCCATCAGCAGGGACTGGGAAATTGGTCAGAATCGAAGGAATGATGGATGGCACTAAATACAGGGAAATTCTTGAGGGAAACCTGTTTCAGTCTTCCAGAGATTTGAGACTGGGATGGATAATGACCCTAAGCAAACTGCTAAAGCAATACTCGAGTGGTTTAAGGGTGTTAGGTTCTAGTTTCAGAGTGAACAACTCTACTGACACACTAGAAGAGCTTAACCTAGTTGAATTCTTCCCAAAGGGTTGATACAGCTGTAATTCAGACAGAGACATGGCTTCTCCCGTGGTAGTATTCATTCCGCACTTTGGGTGGAGTCTCTTCCTTATCGCTAAATATTGCATCATTTTTTCGAAGCAGGGAACTAAGTGATATGAGCCTTCAACGGTTTCTCCCCTTGTCGTACTGCCACATGTGATTGTGTTCCCTGCACTCAGCCCCTCCCAAGCTTCATTATGGCTCCACCCCTCATGTCTCTTTTGTAACTAATGTTCATATACTTCCGAGTCGAACAATGTTCCAGGTTTAACCCCGAATCCAACAAGGGGAAACATTTAGGCCCCAGGTGAAAGCAGGTCTGCTGGAGCCATGGCCTAGTGAGACACAGTTACTGGCCCACGCGGGTCAAAACAGAAAACCCACTGGGCACACACTGGTTGAATCCATGTCATTTACACGTCATTTCAATGACATTACGTTGAACCAACGTGGAATAGATGCCGAATTGGGTCTGTGTCCAGTGGGAAGTCTAAGCGGTTTTTGTAAAACACTGGGGTTAATCCTGTATGGAAATCCTGCCAATAAATAGATAAAATAGAGATAGAGAGAGATAAAATGGAGAGAGCGTGACAAAGACAGAGAGAGAGAGGGGATTTACGTTGGCTTGTAAACAAAACAAACAAGTTCAGTTAGGAATGAGTACCACAGCTTTTGTAGGCCTAACCCCCACATATCTCTCTCTCTCTCTCTCTCTCTTTCTCTCTCACACACACACACACACACACACACACTGGAGGGAACAGAGGGAACAAGTTGATTGTGGTATGTGCTATCACCTCTAAGGTGGCTAGTGACCAAGATAGCAGAGATAGTAAAGAGATAGAGATAACCAATAGATACAGTGCCTTGCAAAAGTATTCATCCCCTTGGTGTTTTTCCTATTTTGATGCATTACAACCTGTGTTTTAAATAGATTTTTATTTGGATTTCATATAATGGACATACACAAAATAGTCCAAATTGGTGAAGTGAAATGATAAAAATAACTTTCTAAAAAATAAAAAAACTGAAAAGTGGTGTGTGCGTATGTATTCACCCCCTTTGCTATGAAACCCCTAAATAAGATCTGGTGCAACCAATTACCTTCAGAAGTCACATAATTCATTAAACAAAGTCCACCTGTGTGCAATCTGAGTGTCACATGATCTGTCACATGATCTCAGTATATATACACATGTTCTGAAAGGTCCCAAAGTCTGCAACACCACTAAGCAAGTGGCTCCACCAAGCAAGCAGCACCACGAAGATCAAGGAGTTCTCCTATACGTATGAGTTCAGCAATGTTCCAAGTTTAACCCCGAATCCAACAAGGGGAAACATTTAAATGTCTTGGAATAGCCTCGTCAAAGCCCAGACCTCAATCCAATTGAGAATCTGTGGTATGACTTAAAGATTGTTGTACACCAGTGGATCCCATCCAACTTGAAGGAGCTGGAGCAGTTTCACCTTGAAGAATGGGAAGAAATCCCAGTGACGAGATGTGCCAAGCTTATAGAGACATACGCCAAGAGACTTGCAGCTGTAATTGCTGCAAAAGGTGGCTCTACAATGTATTGACTTTGGGGGGTTGAGTAGTTATGCACACTCAAGTTCTGTTTTTTTTGTTTGTTTCACAAGAAAAAATATTTAGCATCTTCAAAGTGGTAGGCAGGTTGTGTAAATCAAATGATACAAACCTTTCAAAAATCTATTTTAATTCCAGGTTGAAAGGCAACAAAATAGGAAAAATGGCAAGGGGGGTGAACACTTTCGCAAGCCACTGTATCATTCACCCCCTACTACTTGTGAACCCGGGCTTGACCAAGTAAAACAGATTGGGTGATTAAGTTGGTTTGTAAATACACAGATACGGAAAGAGTGACTTACACATTTAAAAAAAATAGTTGGTCAATCACCTCACAAACACATTTGAGGTGGCAGGGTAGCCTAGTGGTTAGAGCATTGGACTAGTAACCGAAAGGTTGTAAGTTCAAATCCCCGAGCTGACAAGGTACAAAATCTGTCGTTCTGCCCCTGAACAGGCAGTTAACCCACTGTTCCTAGGCCGTCATTGAAAATAAGAATTTGTTCTTAACTGACTTGCCTAGTAAAATAAAGGTAAAATTAAAATGACAGGAATGCCACAAAAGGATTGTAGACAGGCAAACTGATCTCTTGTTTACTCTCCCTCTCTACATTTTTAAGTTACATTTATTTTTATTTTATTTTATTTTACAAAACCGCTTTGATGTTGTCTTGGGTGAGACTAAACCGCTTTGATGTGGTCTTGGGTGAGACAAAACCGCTTTGATGTTGTCTTGGGTGAGACTAAACCGCTTTGATGTTGTCTTGGGTGAGACTAAACCGCTTTGATGTTGTCTTGGGTGAGACAAAACCGCTTTGATGTTGTCTTGGGTGAGACAAAACCGCTTCGATGTTGTCTTGGGTGACACTAAACCGCTTTGATGTTGTCTTGGGTGACACTAAACCGCTTTGATGTTGTCTTGGGTGACACTAAACCGCTTTGATGTTGTCTTGGGTGAGACTAAACCGCTTTGATGTTGTCTTGGGTGAGACTAAACCGCTTTGATGTTGTCTTGGGTGAGACAAAACCGCTTTGAATGGCCTTCTGAACAATGACTTAGATGAGTAGACCAGTGAGGGGGAGGGAGGGAGCGGGGAACTCAATGAAAGCTGTCATGGCACAGTGGTGATAGGGAAGGGGTGCTTCCCTGATTGGAGTTGCCATGACGGTGGCAATAAGTGTGTGTGTGTGTGTGTGTGTGTGTGTGTGTGTGGGGGGGGGGGTTTAATGAATCTTTCATACTTGGGCATAAGCAATGTTGTCAATCAAAACTTAGCAGGGGACAGTTTTGTCTTTTTTATGCACTCGAATGATCAAACGCTATGGGTGACAAAGAACTGGAGACGCCACCATGTGGTGTGACATCAACGTAACTGGGGGTTCTTGAAATACCGGACTGAACACAAGCCATCAAACCATCACCCTCCCTCCCTCCTACCCCACCAAACCATCACCCTCCCTCCTACCCCACCAAACCATCACCCTCCCTCCCTCCTACCCCACCAAACCATCACCCTCCCTCCCTCCTACCCCACCAAACCATCACCCTCCCTCCTACCCCACCAAACCATCACCCTCCCTCCCTCCTACCCCACCAAACCATCACCCTCCCTCCCTACTACCCCACCAAACCATCACCCTCCCTCCCTCCTACCCCACCAAACCATCACCCTCCCTCCCTCCTACCCCACCAAACCATCACCCTCCCTCCCTCCTACCCCACCAAACCATCACCCTCCCTCCCTCCTACCCCACCAAACCATCACCCTCCCTCCCTCCTACCCCACCAAACCATCACCCTCCCTCCCTCCTACCCCACCAAACCATCACCCTCCCTCCTACCCCACCAAAATGACACAAACATTTGGCATGACGACTTTGTTGATCAAATACATGCCCAGACATGCACACTCTCTCACGCGCATAAATGAGTGTTTCGTTGCTCATTATTTTCCACAACACTGTTCTGGGGTCAACCGGTTCATATGAAAGGTTATTTCTTAATGGCCACTCTGAGGTCAGCTAGTCATTTGTTGCCAATGCTAAAAGGTTAAACCAACAGCACCACTATGCCATAGTCATTAATACCACTTGTCACAATAAATGATTGTCAACTCCATCCCATAGCAAAGTAGAGGAAGAAAGAAAACACACCGTGTCCATTTCCTTACTACTTCACTCCTAGAAAAGTAGCCCACGCGCAAACCTTTTTACATATTTGTCGATGATAGGATCTCAACCCCACCTCAAACATGCTACATACGGGTTGTGTTCATTATTGGACACCATAAGCAAACCGCAACAAAACATCTAGCAACAGAAACTATTTGAGTTATGAGTTCAAATGCTTACTGTGAGTAAAGTGAGCAATCGGTTTACATTGCAAAAGGGTTCACAGAGGTTTGAATAACACCCTGATCTACCAGCACACCTCTGGATATAGAATTGTCGGTGTCTATATTAGGATAGACTCAAAGAGTCATAATTGTTAGCACTGTGTTGTTCTTCCACTTATCACTGTTGTTGTCTAATGACATTTGTTGCCCGTAAACATTTGGAGGCAATTCAATATTTGTGCGAGAGAGGCTGGACATCAATGACTAATTAGGTTGACAATGTATTTAATGTGGTCGCGGACAGCTCATTTCAATATCCAACAAGCATCAGTTGTCTTCCATATTGATTCATCTGTTTAGAAAAAGGTATTTAGCAACACACACACACACACATTTCAGATGCAGTAAATGGCTCTTAATTGATGCACAACATCCTTTGTTTCATTATTTAGGAGCCTAGCTCATTATTCCGACATTCCCAGCTGTAACTAAATGCTGCGTTCTACAGCCTCCTTGGAATAAACAAATACAACGAGAGGCACCCAGAATAGCAAATGGAGCCACTTCATCATTCAGAGAGAGAGAGAGAGAATGGTGTGCGTGTGTGAGTGCATGCATGTGTGTGTGTGCATGCATGTTGAATACACGCCTACCCTCTGGAGATGAGGCACTCTGGTGGATTTCCCCAGTGCCCAGTGATGCTGTCTGGACACTAAGCCCAGGTTTAGAGTCCACGACGGTGTGACATTCTAACACGCTGCTCTGTAATTGACTCATTAGACTCTGTCGGTCAGGGGCGAGCTCACCTGTTCAGCTCAGAACCAATGATTGACAAGCTGTGCCCTAATGCCCTAGCTATTCATTTCTCATCGACCTAGTTCAATGACCCCTCTCGCTCTTCCTCTCTCCCTCTTTCCTTCCTTCTCCGCCTCTATCCCCCCCCCCCCTCTGTCTCTCTCTTTTTAATTCTCCATCTGACTCGCTTTCCTTCTCTACTTACCTCGCTCTCTGTGACTGCAATGATGATATCAGTGTAGACAAGTCTCTCTCCTCTCAATATCCTTTCTGCCCCCTCAGACCTCAAAGAAGATTCAGCTCGAACTCAACACAACAGGGAGAGATGCAAAAGGAAGGGAACATACATCCATTTGTGGACTTTGAAAGGATTTATAAGTACCCATTGATTCTCGAAGAACTTGGTGCGACTGTCTTACTCCGTCGCAATCCAGACAGACATGCTTGTTTTACTCCATGTAAAGTAGAAGTTTGGCAAAAAACAAGCTAGTATAATTAAGAACAGTATCTTGCAGGATTCAATAGATGGAGTTGAAAGAGTTGTTGCCCGGCTCCTTTCTCTGCGATCGTCATTCTAACGGAATCCAGAAAGAACGAAACCCTGTCCTCAAACATCAGTTCTGTCTTATTTTTACTGAAAAAATACCACTTTGGTGCCCAAGTTGACCTATTTTAAGAAATGCCGTTAGTTGGTGGACATAAAGTCTACGATTTCTGATAGGCTGATGTAGCATTTGTCACAGGTTATCATAGGGCGAAATGGGTCAGGTTATCTAATGGGAACAGCTAAGATGTACATCATTTTATCACATGCAACGAGATCAACTGTTTTAATTGGCTGATGCAGGTTTCAACTTAAACTTTTTCTCGTGTTCGCATGTACGGACCCATCCTTTTCAATCTCATGGATGATCAGTCCCTTGCGTCCATGGCTCTGTCTATACAGTTGAGCGTGGTTATATTTCTCCAGCTCAACCTCTCAGCTGTTTACCAAAAAAAACATGGCACGGGTGACTACTTTCTTGTCGTTTGAATCCCAGATTGCCCCTTCAAGGTGCTGTGTGGTACCATGTCTCCTGTATTCCTGGAAAAGAGGAGCAGCGATCACTGCATACGGTAACACAGCAGTATCACGTTCTCCTTCGATGACTCGCTCATCCCCAACAGCCATGAGTGGAGCCTCGTGCCCTGCCTCCTGACTGGACGTAGAGAGGGGTTCGGAGAGAGGACGAGAGGAGATCCCTTAGCTCCCATGGACGCCCTGTGTGTGAATGTGTGTGTGCTTGTTGGGGGATCCAGTGTGTGTCCAGAAGGAATCTTTCATGAGTCATTTATCAGGCCAGTGTCTCTGCCCCTGGCTTTCGTGTGGCTGGAGTCTCAATGCAGGATGGGGACTGGGTGGCTACACGCACTGGGGGCTACAATGGCAATATTATTCTGTCCGTCTCTCTTTAAGAGGCCTTGTGTGTGTGTGCTGGGACTCAACCAAAACAGAAGGGTAATCCCCTTCCCACGTGTGTGCGTGTGTGTGTGTGTGGTTTGAGATAAGGCTTGCTATAATGACTCACACTTACAGGGTGGTCAGAGGGGTCAGGTCAGTTATCCAAAGCGTTTATAGAATTTGTTTATTGGAGGGTGGGAGTTCATTTTCTAAACTTAGGCTGGATAGTCATCTGGGCCCAGTTTCTCAAAACATTTCTATCAGATTTTGAAAACTGAAATAGGAGATTCTGATCCTCCGGATAGGGATTTGGATCGGATAATCCAATCAGGATTAAATGTTCATTTTGCGTTTTTTCTCAAAACTCCAATGGTAGTGATTAGGATAGTTTTGATGCTAACAATCTGGATAATCTTGATCCCACTGGAAAGGTGGATTCAGAAAGGTCAAAAGCAACGCGTCATTGTGTTAAATTGACTGCTGTATAGGTATGTGACCAGTCCTAATATTGGGTGTCATACAAATGCATGTACTTACAAGTGAAATGCAGCCTCTATTTCTTATTTATAATTACCTTCAATCATGTAGTTCACTCATTTCGAATCCCACCGTACCTTCTCCGCTGTGCAATACAGTTTCTGAGCTGGTTATAGGTGCCCCTCAGCCACGCTCAAGGTACTAAACGATATCATAACCGCCATCGATAAAAGACAGTACTGTGGAGCTGTCTTCATCGACCCGGCCAAGGCTTTCGACCACCGTATTCTTTTCAGCAGACTCAATAGCCTTGGTTTCTCAAACGACTGCATCGCCTGGTTCACCAACTACTTCGCAGACAGAGTTCAGTGTGTCAAATCGGAGGGCCTGTTGTCCGGACCTCTGGCAGTCTCTATGGGGGTACCACAGAGTTCAATTCTCTTTTCTCTGTATATATCAACGATGTCGCTCTTGCTGCGGGTGATTCCCTGATCCACCTCTACGCAGACGACACCATTCTGTTTACATCTCTTCTTTGGACACTGTGTTAACTAACCTCCAAACGAGCTTCAATGCCATACAACACTCCTTCCGTGGCCTCCAAATGCTATTAAACGCTAGCAAAAGCAAATGCATGCTTTTCAACCGTTCGCTGCCCGCACCCGCCCGCCTGACAAGCATCACTACTCTGGACGGTTCTGACCTAGAATACATGGACAACTACAAATACCTAGGTGTCTGGCTAGACTGTAAACTCTCCTTCCAGACTCACATCAAACATCTCCAATGCAAAATCAAATCTAGAATTGGCTTTCTATTTCGCAACAAATCCTCCTTCACTCATGCCGCCAAACTTACCCAAGTAAAACTGACTATCCTACCGATCCTCGACTTCGGTGATGTCATCTACAAAATAGCTTCCAATACTCTACTCAGAAAATTGGATGTAGTCTATCACAGTGCCATCCGTTTTGTTACCAAAGCGCCTTATACCACCCACCACTGCGACATGTATGCTCTAGTCGGCTGGCCCTCGCTACATACCTGTCGCCAGACCCACTGGTTCCAGGTCATCTATAAGTCTATGCTCGGTAAAGCGCCGCCCTATCTCAGCTCACTGGACACGGTAACAACACCCACCCGTAGCACACACTCCAGCAGGTATATCTCACTGGTCATTCCCAAAGCCAACACCTCCTTTGCCCGCCTTTTCTTCCAGTTCTCTGCTGCCAGAGACTTACATTTTCCTCACTAACTTCAAACATCAGCTATCTGAGCAGCTATCCGATCACTGTAGCTGTACATAGTCCACCTGTAAATAGCCCATCCAATCTACTTACCTCATCCCCATATTGTTTTTATTTATTTTGCTGCTCTTTTGCACACCAGTATCACTACTTACACACCATCATCTGCTCATCATCATCTGCTCATTTATCACTCCATTGTTAATCTGATAAATTGTAATTACTTTGCTACTATGGCCTATTTATTGCCTTACCTCCTCATGCCATTTGCACACACTGTACAGTCATGGCCAAAAGTTTTGAGAATGACACAAATATTAATTTCCACAAAGTTTGCTGCTTCAGTGTCTTTAGATATTTTTGTCAGATGTTACTATGGAATACTGAAGTATAATTACAAGCATTCCATAAGTGTCAAAGGCTTTTATTGACAATTACATGAAGTTGATGCAAAGAGTCAATATTTGCAGCGTTGACTCTTCTTTTTCAAGACCTCTGCAATCCGCCCTGGCATGCTGTCAATTAACTTCTGGGCCACATCCTGACTCATGGCAGCCCATTCTTGTATAATCAATGCTTGGAGTTTGTCAGAATCTCTGAGTTTTTGTTTGTCCACCAGCCTCTTGAGGATTGACCACGAGTTCTCAATGGGATTAAGGTCTGGGGAGTTTCCTGGTCATGGACCCAAAATATCGATGTTTTGTTCCCCGAGCCACTTAGATATCACTTTTTCCTTATGGCAAGGTGCTCCATCATGCTGGAAAAGGCATTGTTCTTCACCAAACTGTTCCTGGATGGTTGGGGAAGTTGCTCTCGGAGGATGTGTTGGTACCATTCTTTATTCATGGCTGGTGTTCTTAGGCAAAATTGTGTGTGAGCCCACTCCCTTGGCTGAGAAGCAACCCCACACATGAATGGTCTCAGGATGCTTTACTGTTGGCATGACACAGGACTGATGGTAGCGCTCAACTTGTCTTCTCCGGACAAGCTTTTTTCCAGATGCCTCAAACAATTGGAAAGGGGATTAATCAGAGAAAATGACTTTACCCAGGTCCTCTGCAGTCCAAACAGTCTGTCCCTGATGTTTGTCCTGGAGAGAAGTGGCTTCTTTGCTGCCCTTCTCGACACCAGGACATCCTCCAAAAGTCTTCGCCTCACTGTGCGTGTAGATGCATTCACACCTGCCTGCTGTCATTCCTTAGCAAGCTGTGTACTGGTGGTCCCCGATCCCGCAGCTGAATCAACTTTAGGAGACGGTCCTGGCGCTTGCTGGACTTTCTTGGGCGCCCTGAAGCCTTCTTCACAACAATTGAACCGCTCTCATTGAAGTTCATGATGATCCGATAAATGGTTGATTTAGGTGCAATCTTACTGGCAGCAATATCCTTGCCTGTGAGGTCCTTTTTGTGCAAAGAAATGATGACGGCACGCGTTTCCTTGAAGATAACAATGGTTGACAGAGGAGGAACAATGATTCCAAGCACCACCCTCATTTTGAAGCTTCCAGTCTGTTATTCAAACTCAATCAGCATGACAGAGTGATCAGAGAATCACTGACATGATTCAGCTGGTCCTTTTGTGGCAGGGCTGAAATGCAGTGGAAATGTTTTTGGGGGATTCAGTTCATTTGCATGGCAAAGGGGGACTTTGCAATTAATTGCAATTCCTCTGATCACTCTTCATAACATTCTGGAGTACATGAAAATTGCCATCATGCAAACTGAGGCAGCAGACTTCGTGAAAATTAATATTTGTGTCATTCTCAAAACTTTTGGCCACAACTGTATATAGACTTTCTTTTGTGTTATTTACTGTACTCTTGTTTATTACTTGTGCAACTCTGTGTTGTTGTCTCTGTCACACTGCTTTGCTTAGTCTTGGCCAGGTCGCAGTTGTAAATGAGAACTTGTTTTCAACTGGCTTACCTTGTTAATTAAAGGTGAAATAAAAATAATGACATAATGTCAGCTGGTTGTCCACGGCTGTAGGTAACTGGAGAAGGTGGTGAAGGAGGTGGGGGCTTGGAGGGAGGGATGTAAACTCGGATGGAGGAGAGGAGTGAAAAGGGCAAGCAGTTGGTTATGACAGGGTGCAGTAGTGAGATGTGGAGGGGTCTGTGTGTGTGTGTGTGTGTGTGTGTGTGTGTGTGTGTGTGTGTGTGTGTGTGTGTGTGTGTGTGTGTGTGTGTGTGTGTGTGTGTGTGTGTGTGTGTGTGTGTGTGTGTGTGTGTGTGTGTGTGTGTGTGTGTGTGTGTGTGTAATACATGGGCCAGGGAGGTTAGTTGACTGTTATGTCTTTGAGATCTAGGGAATGTAAAGAAGATTACAATGTAGACATAGGAACTTTACTCTAATGAGACACTCATAACTGGTGTGTGTGTGTGTGTAGGGGGGGGGGGTGCCTACGTACGTACGTGTGAATGAATGGATGGATACTCCTAACTAAACACTTGTATGTTCACTCTACAAATGGCATAATTTCACCATTAATGAAATCTGATGGAGATCCGATATTTCAACACGTTTGCAAAGATACATTTTCAGTTTCCTGTATCTCAAAGGCCGTGTTTACACAGGCAACTCATTTCTGATATATTTTTTACTAATTGGTCTTCTGACTATTCAGATCTGAAAAATATCTGATGTGATTTGTCAAAAGACCATATCAGAATTAGACTCCTTGTGTAAACACTGCCAAAGTCTTAGACCAAACAAACTGAAACTTATCAAATATAGTCCTCTCCGATTCCCATAGGCCATATTGTGCCGAATACCCCCCCCCCCAAAAAAAACACCTGAAAGTGAGATTCAATTCTGTAAATTGGTAAAGATTTAGACGCACGGAGCACTAAGCTGAAGAGTGAGAGTAACCATCTAAGTTTGTTTTCACTCAATTAGCCACTAATTGCTTTGCCTTAATGAGCAGCACATTTTTCAGCCTTAATGAAGCCTCTGGCAGCCAAGCCGGTGTCACTCAAGAGGGTGTGTGTGTGTGTGTGTGTGTGTGTGTGTGTGTGTGTGTGTGTGTGTGTGTGTGTGTGTGTGTGTGTGTGTGTGTGTGTGTGTGTGTGTGTGTGTGTGTGTGTGTGTGTGTGTGTGTGTGTGTGTGTGTGTGTGTGTGTGTGTGTGTGTGTGTGTGTGTTCCAGAGATGTCTCCACCAGGAATGTTTCTCTGGATTACATCACTGTTAACCAGTGATTTCTTCATGGCTTTATGTCTATTCTATGTATCGTCTCCCTTGTAACTATTGCCCAGGTCATTGCTGTAAATGACAAACGTGTCCTCAGTCAACTTACCTGGTAAAATAAGGGTAAAAAAAAATAACATCTAAATAGTAAGCCAACATACTGTAACATGAGTCTGAAACAGCCTTAAGGAATCCAAAGTCATTAAAAGGGGCACTTGACCCTTTTTAAACATCAAATTCATCATCCCCAGCCCAACACCAACATATATAGAAACAACAGGTTTCTATGTTCTGTCGTCAAAAAGATAGAACAAGATCTTTTGCGTCATATACTGTATGTTGACATTGCGGTGGTACTGGAGATGACGAATGTGAGTTTGAAAAGTTGTGGAATTCCCCTATGACCTATGAGACCAGGCAAATTGCACTCTTCTCATAAACTCAGAAAATGGTCCTCTTCTCCATCACCACTTGGTAAATGATGACCTGGGGTGCTCTGAGGTACAGGAATGCATGAGGGGGGGGGGGGGAGTAACCAACACAATGCACAGTGGACAAATCAAACAGGTAGCCCACCGTCTACCCATGGTAAGTGTACTGGATTGGACAGCGCTTTCTGAGGTGCTCATTAATTCAAAGCATTCCAGAGACTGCAGATCACTCATACACATAGGACAATTCAAGCCAAACGCTACCGGAGCCCTATTTAAAAAATATTTTACGAGCCCAAGTTCGAATGATATAACATGATTGTGCCATAACGCATGCCCTACGCACGGCAGGAAAACAGTAAACAAAGCCCATGGATTTAAGATGTCTTTGGCTTCACTTGAGTGGGTTGAGTCACTGACGTGATCTTCCTGTCCGGTTTTGTGCCCCCTCATGCTCGTGCGGTGGGGAGATCTATGTGGGCTACCCCCCCCCCTTCTCTCAGGGTAGTAATGGTGGTCTGCTGATATCCCTGTAGTGGTGTGGGGGCTGTGCTTTGGCAAAGTGGGTGGGTTTATATCCTGCCTGGTTGGCCCTGTCCGGGGGTATCGTCGGACAGGGCCACAGTATGCACCCTCTAATTCTCACATCTCACCTGGCCTGTTCTCCCGGACATGCTACCTTGTCCCGGAGCTACTGTTTTTAACCCTCTCTTTTTCCCTCCCTTCTTCTCTCTCTCTCTACCACACCTGCTGTGTTGACCTCTGAAATCTTGAAGAACGATCTGGCCTTAATGGCCATGTACTCATAGCCAGAAGAGTACTGGCCACCCCTCTAGGTTTATCCCTCAGTTCCTGCCTTTCTAGGTAGTTTTCCCAAGACACCATGCTTCTAAATCTGCAATGCTTGCTGTTTGGGGTTTTAGGCTGGGTTTCTGTATAAGCACTTCGTGACATTTGCTGATGTAAATCAAATCAAACTCTATTTGTCACATGCGCCGAATACAACGCCTTACTGTGAAATGCTTACTTAGAAGCCCTTAACAAACAATGCAGTTCAAGAAAGAGTTAAGAAAATATTTACTAAATAAATTAAAGTAAAAAATTATAAAAAAGTAACACAAAATAACAATAATGAGGCTTTATAAAGGGGATACTGGCACAGGGTCAATGTGTGGGGGTACAGGTTAGTTAGGTAGGTAGGGGTAAAGTGACTATGCATAGATAATACACAGCGAGTAGCAGCAGTGTAAAAACAAATGGGGGGGGGTCAATGTAAATAGTCTGGGCGGCCATTTGATTAATTGTTCAGCTGTCTTATGGCTTGGGGGTTGAAGCCTTTTGGTCCTAGACTTGGCGCTGCGGTACCGCTTGCCGTGCGGTAGCAGAGAGAACAGTCTATGCCTTAGGTGACTTGAGTCGGACAATTGTTTGGGCTTTCCTCTGACATCGGCAAGTATGGAGGTCCTGGGTGGCAGGAAGCTTAGCCCCAGTGATGTACTGGGCTGATTGCACTACCCTCTGTTGTACCTTATGGTCAGATGCCATCAGTTGCCATACCAGGCGGTGATGCTCTCGATGGTGCAGCTATAGAGCCTTTTGAGGATCTGGGGACCCATGCCAAATCTTTTCAGTCTCCTGAGGGGGAAAAGGTGTTGTCGAGTCCTCTTCATGACTTTCTTGGTGTGTTTCAAACATGATAGTTTGTTGGTGATGCAGACACCAAGGAACCTGAAACTCTCGGCCCGCTCCACTACAGCCCCGTCGATGTTAATGGGGGCCTGTTCGGCCAGCCTTTTCCTGTAGTCCACAATCAGCTCCTTTGTCTTGCTCATATTGAGGGAGAGGTTGTTGTCCTGGCACCACACCTCCTCCCTATAGGCTGTAATTAGGCCTAACAATGTTGTGTCGTCAGAAAACTTAATGATGGTGTTGGAGTCCTGTTTGGCCACGCAGTCGTAGGTAAACAGGGAGTACAGGATTTTTTTCTGAGGCCATAGCGGGATTTCTTATAAGCATATCTAGCCTTTAGCTCGATGTGGATGTTTCTGGTAATCCATGGCTTCTGGTTGGGATATGTACGTACGGTCACTGTGGGGACGACATAGTTATTCACTTATTGATGAAGCTGATGACTGAGGGGGTATACTCCTCAATGCCATTGGATGAATTGTGGAACACATTCCAGTCTGTGCTAGCAAAACAGTCCTGTAGCATAGCATCCACGTCATCTGACCACTTCCTTATTGAGCAAGTCACTGGTACTTTCTGCTTTAGTTTTTGCTTGTAAGCAGGAATCAGGAGGATAGAATTATGGTCAGATTTGCCAAATGGAGGGCGAGGGAGAGTTTTATATTTCTCTCTGTGTGGAGTAAAGGTGGTCTAGAGTTTTTTTCCTCAAATGTGCATATGTGACATGCTGGTAGAAATGAGGTCAAATGGATTTTAGTTTGCCTACATTAAAGTCCCCGGCCACTAGGAGTGCCGCTTCTGGATGAACATTTTCTTGTTTGCTTATGGCTTAATACAGCTGGTTGAGTGAGGTCTTAGTGCAGCTTCGATTTGTGGTGGTAAATAGACGGCTATGAATAATACAGATGAGAACTCTCTTGGTAGGTAGTGTGGTCTACAGCTTATCATAAGGTACTCAGTCGAGCAATACCTCGAGACTTCTTTAATATTAGACATCGCGCACCAGCTGTTATTGACAAATAGACACACACCCCCATCCCCTCGTCTAACCAGGCGTAGCTTCTCTGTCCTGCCGATACATGGAAAATCCCGCCAGCTCTACATTATCCATGTCGTCGTTCAGCCACAACTCTGTGAAACACAAGCTATTATAGTTTTTAATATCTCGTTGGTAGGATAGTCTTGATTGTATGTCATCCATTTTGTTTTCCAATGATTGCACATTGGCCAATAGAACGGATGGTAGTGGAAGTTTACTCACTTGCCTCCAAATTCTCAGAAGGCAGCCCGACCTCCGCCCCTTTTTTCTCCCTTTCTTCATGCAAATGATGGGGATTTGGGCCCTTTCCCGAAAAAGCAGTATATCCTTCAAGTCGGACACGTTAAAGAAAAAATCTTCATCCAGTTATTGGTGAGTAATCGCTGTTTTGATGTCCAGAAGATATTTCCGGTCATTGACGACAGCAGCAACATTATGTACAAAATAAGCTCAAAAATAAGTTACAAACGACGCAAAAAAAACCCAATAAAAACAACACAGTTGGTTATGAACGCGTAAAACGGCAGCCGTCCCCGAGGGCTTATAAATACATTTGAATTGATTCCTGATCACAACCTCTGCCCCATCACTGTTAATGTCTCACAGAGCTCTAGCTTGGCTTCCTGAACTCGTTAGGAACTTACCTTTTATCTCATATTATATCTTGTCCATCTATGACAAACAGAAACTGTTATTTTCTTTAAAAGCTATGAAGTTATTATTTTATATTACTGGTTATGAATCTATCTCTGAATGTGCTATGAAACCACTCTCTCCTTCTGCATTATGATGTAAGGCTTCCAGGCATATGCATTGTTAGTGGCTTCGTAGCAGTCAGTTGATGGACAGTCGGAAGTGTGAATTAAATGTAGGACGGACATTCCAGCTTCAAGTGGTGGCAGATTTCACATCCTGCTTCACACAGGCAGATACATACTCCTGTGTCCATGAGAATCAGGGATACCGCTCAATGCAAACCATTTCAATCTACACTGTCCCCCAGATCAATTTATAAGCACAATTTATGGTTGGAATCGGTACCTGAACCATGCAGGTCCCATAAATAGGGAACTTTACATATTTAAATAATTAATATGCTGACACATTACAGTACAATTCTACAAGGTAAAAACACAATGGGTATATCAAATAATTTTAAATGAATGATGAGGTACAACGCTGAAAAGATGGAGAGAGAGTTGCAGGCTCATGTATCAGAGCAGAGAGAGATAGAAATAGAATCTCATTCATGATCAGTGAGAGAGACACACAGAGGTGGGCGCTTCTCTACAGCAATGGCCACGCATTGGTCTCAAAACATACAATGTTGTGCAAACATAAGCCTGGGCCCAAGCCAAATCAATTCTCAATTTAGAACGGTTCATTTGAATACCAAACCCACCGCTTGTGTGCGTGGCCAAAGAGCAACTCTCTCTCATCACTACCAGCCAGCTCTAAAGTGGTTGCAATAATACAGGAGCCACGCATTATCCATATTGACTACTGTGTTTAGATACAGCCACCAATCATCATTTATATATCCGCATGTCTGCGTGAAACGAGAACACTATGCAGGTTTCCATTGAAAACAACGCCGCAAAAAAAAAAATGTTCTAAAGACTGACAACATTGGTATCCCTCCCAAAAGGGATGGATTTTTCTTTTGTCAAACTTTCCTTACTTTCCTTACCTTCCTGAATTTAAACCGATGTAATATAAAAACCACGAAACAGAAACCTAGCCGAGTCGGCAGTGGTGAAGGAAAATGCAATTAAGGGGATACAAATGCATCATACGTGTTAAGTTCTGTTTGAAATTCACCAATGCAATAAACATATGAAAGTTTAGCAGTGATTTAAATGCCTATAAGGTGGTTTCCTGGATACAGATGAGGCCAAGCGCTGGACACTCTTTCTTTTGTTCATGATGATTTGCCATTAAATCTCTCCTTTTTTTAGACAAGTACTGGGCTTAATCTGTGTCCGTGAAACCATCCCACAGTCGTTTTAAACTAATCATTCACTGCAGCCTGAGGGAATAACAACACACATCTAGGTTTTTGAATGACGCTTTTAACATGGTGGGGAAACTGCACCCGGGTTTTCAAAGGGTATCCACCTGAAACAAGTGGGTCGAGCAAGGGGTTGAGAGGGTGAAAATAATACAATTGGAACACAACCATAATGTCAAAAAAGAGGCTTACTGTAGGGTAAGGCAAACATTTTCAGAAATGTCCCCAGGCTTAAAGTAAATGTTTCTCACAAATAATTTCAGATATTGAGAAAATGCGTACAAACGTTAACGTAGCTTATCAATAAAAAGTCAATTACAAACGTCTTAACATTTGTCATTAGCAGACGCTGTGATATTGTGCTTCTTAAAAATGGATGATCGAGTAAGGTTTACAGAGCATAAAAACGGCATTGTTTGCCTAATTTCATAGATGTAACTCTGCATTTACCCACATGTATCTTTGTTTTACATGTTCGAGTTGAACTTTGAACTTTATTGCAATCAGCAGCCACCAAATCATCTTTTTTTACACAACACACGTGCCACATATTTATTTGACAAGGTTAAGAGTTTACAGGTATTTTTCTGTCTTATTTGTATTTGTATTTATTATGGATCCCCATTAGCAGCTACTCTTCCTGGGGTCCGTCAGAATTAAAACATCACAATATATTCATTACCGAATTCACAACACACTAAGTGTGTGCCCTCAGGCCCAAACTCCACTACCACTTATCTACAACACAAAATCCATGTGTACGTGTGTGTGTATAGTGTGTATATTGTCATGTGTGTGTCTGCACACATGTCAGTCTGTTTGTGTTGTTTCACAGTCCCCGCTGTTCAATAAGGTGTATTATTATCGGTTTTTAAAAATCTGAAACTACTTCTAGCACCAATTAGCTGATGTGGAATAGAATTCTGTGTAGTCAAGGCTCTAAATGAGTACTGTTCTGGACTTGGAGACTGTGAAGAGACCTCTGGTGGCATGTCTTGTGGGCCATGCATGGGTGTCCGAGCTGTGCGCTAGTCGTTTTAACAGACAGCTCTGTGCTTTCAACATGTCAATACCTCTCACAAATACAAGTAGTAATTAAGTCCCGAGCACAGGCTCTGTCGCACCCGGCCCGTGACCGGGAGATCCATGGGGCGACGCACAAGGGAGGGTTTGGCCGGCGCAATAGCGACTCCTGTGGCGGCCCGGGCGCAGTGCACGCTGACCAGGTCGCCAGGTGTACGGTGTTTCCTCTGACACATTGGTGCGGCTGGCTTCTGGGTTGGATGTGCGCTGTGTCAAGAAGCAGTGCGGCTTGGTTGGGTTGTGTTTCGGAGGACGCATGGCTCTCAATCTTCGCCTCTCCCGAGTCCGTACGGGAGTTGCAGCGATGAGACAAGACTGTAACTACTACCCATTGGATACCACAAAATTGGGGAGGAAAAAAGGGGGTAAAAAAAGGGGGGGGGATTTTTTGTGTGTAATTAATTCAATCTCTCCTCTTCTTTGAGCCAGGAGAGAGAGACATGCATATTATTCATGTTTGCTCTCTGTGTACATCCAAGGGCCAGCTATGCTGCCCTGTTCTGAGCCAATTGCAAGTCCCAATTTATGACACCTGACCACACGACTGAACAGTAGTCCAGGTGCTACAAAACTAGAGCCTGTAGGAACTGCCTTGTTCAAATCAAATCAAATCAAATCAAATCAAATTTTATTTGTCACATACACATGGTTAGCAGATGTTAATGCGAGTGTAGCGAAATGCTTGTGCTTCTAGTTCCGACAATGCAGTGATAACCAACAAGTAATCTAACTAACAATTCCAAAACTACTGTCTTATACACAGTGTAAGGGGATAAGGAACATGTACATAAGGATATATGAATGAGTGATGGTACAGAACAGCATACAGTAGATGGTATCGAGTACAGTATATACATATGAGATGAGTGTGTAGACAAAGTAAACAAAGTGGCATAGTTAAAGTGGCTAGTGATACATGTGTTACATAAGGATGCAGTCGATGTTGTAGAGTACAGTATATACATATGCATATGAGATGAATAATGTAGGGTAAGTAACATTATATAAGGTAGCATTGTTTAAAGTGGCTAGTGATATATTTACATCATTTCCATCAATTCCCATTATTAAAATGGCTGGAGTTGGGTCAGTGTCAATGACAGTGTGTTGGCAGCAGCCACTCAATGTTAGTGGTGGCTATTTAACAGTCTGATGGCCTTGAGATAGAAGCTGTTTTTCAGTCTCTCGGTCCCAGCTTTGATGCACCTGTACTGACCTCGCCTTCTGGATGATAGCGGGGTGAACAGGCAGTGGTTCGGGTGGTTGATGTCCTTGATGATCTTTATGGCCTTCCTGTAACAACGGGTGGTGTAGGTGTCCTGGAGGGCAGGTAGTTTGCCCCCGGTGATGCGTTGTGCAGTCCTCACTACCCTCTGGAGAGCCTTACGGTTGAGGGCGGAGCAGTTGCCGTACCAGGCGGTGATACAGCCCGCCAGGATGCTCTCGATTGTGCATCTGTAGAAGTTTGTGAGTGCTTTTGGTGACAAGCCAAATTTTTTCAGCCTCCTGAGGTTGAATAGGCGCTGCTGCGCCTTCTTCACGACGCTGTCAGTGTGAGTGGACCAATTCAGTTTGTCTGTGATGTGTATGCCGAGGAACTTAAAACTAGCTACCCTCTCCACTACTGTTCCATCGATGTGGATAGGGGGTGTTCCCTCTGCTGTTTCCTGAAGTCCACAATCATCTCCTTAGTTTTGTTGACGTTGAGTGTGAGGTTATTTTCCTGACACCACACTCCAAGGGCCCTCACCTCCTCCCTGTAGGCCGTCTCGTCGTTGTTGGTAATCAAGCCTACCACTGTTGTGTCGTCCGCAAACTTGATGATTGAGTTGGAGGCGTGCGTGGCCACGCAGTCGTGGGTGAACAGGGAGTACAGGAGAGGGCTCAGAACGCACCCTTGTGGGGCCCCGTGTTGAGGATCAGCGGGGAGGAGATGTTGTTGCCTACCCTCACCACCTGGGGCGGCCCGTCAGGAAGTCCAGTACCCAGTTGCACAGGGCGGGGTCGAGACCCAGGGTCTCGAGCTTGATGACGAGCTTGGAGGGTACTATGGTGTTGAATGCCGAGCTGTAGTCGATGAACAGCATTCTCACGTAGGTATTCCTCTTGTCCAGGTGGGTTAGGGCAGTGTGCAGTGTGGTTGAGATTGCATCGTCTGTGGACCTATTTGGGCGGTAAGCAAATTGGAGTGGGTCTAGGGTGTCAGGTAGGGTGGAGGTGATATGGTCCTTGACTAGTCTCTCAAAGCACTTCATGATGACGGAAGTGAGTGCTACGGGGCGGTAGTCGTTTAGCTCAGTTACCTTAGCTTTCTTGGGAACAGGAACAATGGTGGCCCTCTTGAAGCATGTGGGAACAGCAGACTGGTATAGGGATTGATTGAATATGTCCGTAAACACACCGGCCAGCTGGTCTGCGCATGCTCGGAGGGCGCGGCTGGGGATGCCGTCTGGGCCTGCAGCCTTGCGAGGGTTAACACGTTTAAATGTCTTACTCACCTCGGCTGCAGTGAAGGAGAGACTGCATGTTTCCGTTGCAGGCCGTGTCAGTGGCACTGTATTGTCCTCAAAGCGGGCAAAAAGTTATTTAGTCTGCCTGGGAGCAAGACATCCTGGTCCGTGACTGGGCTGGATTTCATCTTGTAGTCCGTGATTGACTGTAGACCCTGCCACATGCCTCTTGTGTCTGAGCCATTGAATTGAGATTCCACTTTGTCTCTGTACTGACGCTTAGCTTGTTTGATAGCCTTACGGAGGGAATAGCTGCACTGTTTGTATTCAGTCATGTTGCCAGACACCTTGCCCTGATTAAAAGCAGTGGTTCGCGCTTTCAGTTTCACGCGAATGCTGCCATCAATCCACGGTTTCTGGTTAGGGAATGTTTTTATCGTTGCTATGGGAACGACATCTTCGACGCACGTTCTAATGAACTCGCACACCGAATCAGCGTATTCGTCAATATTCCCATCTGACGCAATACGAAACATGTCCCAGTCCACGTGATGGAAGCAGTCTTGGAGTGTGGAGTCAGCTTGGTCTGACCAGCGTTGGACAGACCTCAGCGTGGGAGCCTCTTGTTTTAATTTCTGTCTGTAGGCAGGGATCAGCAAAATGGAGTCGTGGTCAGCTTTTCCGAAAGAGGGGCGGGGCAGGGCCTTATATGCGTCGCGGAAGTTAGAGTAACAATGATCCAAGGTTTTACCACCCCTGGTTGCGCAATCGATATGCTGATAAAATTTAGGGAGTCTTGTTTTCAGATTGGCTTTGTTAAAATCCCCAGCTACAATGAATGCAGCCTCCGGATAAATGTTTTCCAGTTTGCAAAGAGTTAAATAAAGTTCGTTCAGAGCCATCGATGTGTCTGCTTGGGGGGGGGATATATACGGCTGTGATTATAATCGAAGAGAATTCTCTTGGAAGATAATGCGGTCTACATTTGATTGTGAGGAATTCTAAATCAGGTGAACAGAAGGATTTGAGTTCCTGTATGTTTTCTTCATCACACCATGTCCCGTTAGTCATGAGGCATACGCCCCCTCCACTCTTCTTACCAGAGAGATGTTTGTTTCTGTCCGCGCGATGCGTGGAGAAACCCGTTGGCTGCACCGCCCTGGATAGCGTTTTCCCAGTAAGCCATGTCTCCGTAAAGCAGAGAACGTTGCAGTCTCTGATGTCCCTCTGGAATGCCACCCTTGCTCGGATTTCATCAACCTTGTTGTCGAGAGACTGGACATTGGCAAGAAGAATACTGGGAAGTGGTGCGCGATGTGCCCTTTTCCGGAGTCTGACCAGAACACCGCCGCGTTTCCCTCTTTTTCGGAGTCGTTTCCTTGGGTCGCTGCATGCGATCCATTCCGTTGTCCTGTTTGTAAGGCAGAACACAGGATCCGCGTCGCGGAAAACATATTCTTGGTCGTACTGATGGTGAGTTGACGCTAATCTTATATTCAGTAGTTCTTCTCGACTGTATGTAATGAAACCTAAGATGACCTGGGGTACTAATGTAAGAAATAACACGTAAAAAAACAAAAAACTGTTGATAGTGCTGTTAAGTAGGTAGAGCAGCGCTTTAATACTTCGCCCCCATCTTAGCTACTGTTGTATCAATATGTTTTGACAATGACAGTTTACAATCCAGGGTTACTCCAAGCAGTTTAGTCACGTCAACTTGCTCAATTTCCACATTTATTAAAGATCTAGTTTAGTGAATGATTTGTCCCAAATAGAATGCTTTTGAAATATTTAGGATTAACTTATTCCTTGCAACCCATTCTAAGCCAGTGTGTCTAATCTATGTATGTCGTTAGTAAAGACTGAAAAAAAGTAAGGGGCCAAGACAGCTGCCCTGGGGAATCCTGATTCTACCTGGATTATGTTGGAGAGGCTTCCATTAAAAGAACACCCTTTCTGTTCTGTTAGACAGATAACTCTTTATCCACAGTATAGCAGGGGGTATAAAGCCATGACCCATACATTTTTCTAGCAGCAGACTGTTTGATAATGTCAAAAGCCACACTGAAATCTAACAAAACAAGCCCCCACAACCTTTTAATCATCAATTTATCTCAGCCAATCATCAGTCATTTGTGTATGGGCTGTGCTTGTCGAATGTCCTTCCCTATAAGAGAGCTGAACGTCTGTTGTCAATTTGTTTACTGTAAAATAACATTGTATCTGGTCAAAATAAATTTCCAAAACTTTACTAAGGGTTGGTAACAGGCTGATTTGGTTGGCTATTTGAGCCAGTAAAGGGGGGCTTTACTATTATTAGGTAGCGGAATGACTTTGCTTCCTTCCAGGCCTGAGGGTACACACTTTCTAGTAGGATTAAACTGAAGATATGGTAAATTGATTATCCTCACTAATTTTCGAACCAAGTTGTCAGACCACGGTGTCTTGTCATTGTTGATAAATCATTTTTTCACCTCTTCCACATTCACTTTACAGAATTAAAAATGACAATTCTCATCTTTCATAATCTTTGCCAGATATACATGGATGTGTAGCGTCAGCATTTGTTGCCTATTAAAAAATCCTTCAAGTAGTTGGCAATATCAGTCGGTTTTGTAATGAATGAGCCATCTGATTCAATGAATGATGGAGCGGAGTTTACCTTTTTTCCCCCAACATTTCATAGACGGTGCTCCAAAGATTTTTACTATTATTCTTTATGTCGTTTATCTTTGTTTCATTGTGTAGTTTCTACTTCTTTTTATTCAGTTTAGTCACATGATGTCTCAATTTGCAGTACGTTTGCCAATCGGTTGTGCAGCCAGACTTATTTGCCATTCCTTTTGCCTCATCCCTCTCAACAATAAAATGTTTAAATTCCTCATCAATCCACAGGGATTTAACAGTTTTAACATGTATTTTTCTTAATGGCTGCATGCTTATTAGTAACTGGGATAAGTCATTTCATAAATGTGTCAAGTGCAACATCTGTTTGCGCCTCATTACACACCATGGACCAACAAATATTCTTTACGTCAACATAGGAATCATTGCAAAACTTCTTTCAGGAACAAAGGGATGATATGCCCCCACACCCTAAGTCAATTTGAGTGGTGTTACATTCTTTGGGGTTGTATTGACAGGGAGATGAAATGAGGAGGGGGAGATCGATAGAGGACATACTGCGTAGAAGTGCTGTGGGACCAGGACTCGATCCCAAGCAGGCAGAGGTCTGCCTATCATAATACATCGGTGGGTGCTTATATTTGTCCTGTTACACACCTGTACAATGTGTATCTTGCATATCCCAACTCCCCCTGAGACACCCACAGAGTGGGGTCACGACCAGGGTCACCATTTTCCAGCGCCCTTGGAGAGTTAACTTCTTTGCTCAAGAGCACAGCGACATATTTTTTTTTCACCTTGTCAACTCCGGGTTAGGAACCAGCAACCTTTCCGTTAATAGCCCAACACTCCAACCTCCAGGCTATCCTGCCGCCACATGTACCAAGGGTAGCAGCCTTAACTGCTCAACTAAACTCAGGCACATCAATCAGTGTTAAACTAACAGGAATACTTGACATACCATCACAGGGCAACCTAGTACTTCTGACCCTGGCACCCCTGTGACTGCCAACAAAAACATCTGGCATTTTTCTGGAAAGGGCGCCAATTTCACGCCTTGTGCCAAGCTGTCAGCGGCGTCTCGGTCACTCACATGGAACACAGTGCAGTGTATGTGTGTAGGCTATTTGTCAGTGTGTGTGTGTGTGTGTGTGTGTTGACTGAGTGTATGTCTCTATGTGGGTGTGTGAATGCTAATGTATGAGATTGGATCAGGCACAACTCAAGCATCTCCTTGAGGCGGCAGGTAGCCTAGTGGTTAGTAACCAAAAGGTTGCTGGATCGAATCCCCGAGCTGACAAGGTAAAAAATCTGTCGTTCTGCCTCTGAACAAGGCAGTTAACCACTGTTCCCCGGTAGGCCGTCATTGTAAATAAGAATTTGTTCTTAACTGACTGCCTAGTTCAATTCAGATGCATAAAAATAAAAATAATCACCTTTTATGCTTACATTCCTTCAGCGCAGGGGTCTGGCAGTTAAAGTTTACCATAGATGCTGATTATGGGTCAGATTTGCATTTTCCAGACTAATGGTTAATGTTAGGATTAAGGGAGGGGTAGCTGATCCTAGATCTGTACCTAACGGAAACGTGTCACCTGGATCCTGCCTGGTGCTGAAAGGCAGATGGATGGGCTCCCAAGCCTTGGAATCCAGTTGTTGAGTTTCAACACACCATGGCCACATCACCATTGCTCATGTGTTTGGGCCCAGGTCAAAAGTAGTGCACGAAGTAAGTAATAGGGTGCCATTTGGGACACAGCCCATCTTTTAGTTCCCATGTATTTAAATTGAGTATTTTCCCTCCAGATAACTCTGCTATTTATAACTGTTAAGAGGAAAGTCCTGAAAGCGATGTTGTGAATGTTGTAACACTCGGAGTAAAATACCACAAACCAGACAGAAATCGCAAACGTTATTTGATTAGGTTGATGCAAAGTAAACAGCTGCCCATGGCAACGTCATATCACTGAGTCAAAGTGTAAACTTGTAGAGGTTGTTAGCCACATGCTAACAACTGAGCTAATAACTCTGCTCGGAGGTATTGAATGACAAACAGACTAGCATGTTCATTCTCTAACCATGGCATGTGGAACCCATCTCAGTGTTGCCACGGCAATGTCATTGGCCTCCTGCCCCCACAGTGAGGCATGCTGTGCCAGGAGCCAAGGCATTGCTATGACGACGGTCGGTTGAAAAAGATGGTGGTTGGTTCTTGTGTGTGACTGACTGAAAGTAGGGGAAGTAGCCAGTGCTTTCATGGTAAAATGTGGCACAAATTTACACCAGGTTACTATACAAGAAGGAATAGACACAGCACAGTATTGCACACATATACCATGTACTAAGTCTGATTCAAAGGAGAAATCTCACAAATAAGTCAGCCAAATAAATAAAATAAATCTGAAATTGGCTGAAGTTACCCCGAGACCAGGGCTGTTCAATGTCGGTCCTGAACGGCCAAAACACTCATTTGCATCCTCTCCTTCTGATCAAGGACCGATTCAGACCGGGGACACCAGGTGAGTGCAAATAACTACCAGTTAGAAACAAAAAACTGAATTGGACTACGTTGCCCTTGATCTTGGGTCAGTTTTGCTTTCGCCCACTAATGATTAAAGAGCACTAAAAGCAGAAATCGGAAGAAATCTCAAAGTATCACAATTTCAGTGGATCAGAAGTTCACATACACTACGTTGACTGTGCCTTTCTACAGCTTGGAAAAGTCCAGAAAATTATGTCATGGCTTTAGTAGCTTTTGAAAGGCTAATTGACATAATTTGAATCAATTGGATGTGTACCTGTGAATGTATTTCAAGGCCTACCTTCAAACTCAGTGCCTTTTTGCTAGACATCATGGGAAGATCAAAAGAAATCAGCCAAGACCTCAGAAAAAAAAATTGTAGACCTCCACAAGTCTGGTTCATCCTTGGGGAGCAATTTCCAAACACCTGAAGGTACTACGTTCATCTGTATAAACAATAGTGTGCAAGTATAAACACCATGGGACCACGCAGCCATCATACCGCTCAGAAAGGAGACGCGTTCTGTCTCGTTGAGATGAACATACTTTGGTGCGGAAAGTGCAAATCAATCCCAGAACAGCAGCAAAGGACCTTGTGAAGATGCTGGAGGAAACGGGTACAAAAGTACGTATATCCACAGTAAAACAAGTCCTATATCGACATAACCTGAAAGACAGCTCAGCAAGGAAGAACCACTGCTCCAAAACTGCCATAAAAAAGCCAGACTACAGTTTGCAATTTTACATGGGGACAAAGAGAATCTTTTTTGGAGAAATGTCCTCTGGTCAGATGAAACAAAAATATAACTGTTTGGCCATAATGTCCATCGTTATGTTTGGAGGTAAAAGGGGGATGCTTGCAAGCTGAAGAACACCATCCCAACCGTGAAGCACGGGGGTGGCAGCATCATGTTGTGGGGGTAATTTGCTACAGGAGGGTGTGGTGCACTTCACAAAATAGATGGCATCTTGAGGAAGGAAAATTATGTGGACATATTGAATAAATGTCTCAAGACATTAGTCAGGAAGTTAAAGCTTGGTCGCAAATGGGTCTTCCAAATGGACAATGACCCCAAGCATACTTCCAAAGTTGTGGCAAAGTGGCATAAGGACAACAAAGTCAAGGTATTGGAGTGGCCATCACTAAGCCCTGACCTCAATCCTATAGAAATTGTGTGGGCAGAACTGAAAAAGCGTGTGTGAGCAAGCAGGCTGACAAAACCTGACAACAGTTACACTAGCTCTGTCAGGAGGAATGGGCCAAAATTCACCCAACTTATTGTGGGAAGCCTGTGGAAGGCTACTTGAAACATTTGACCCAAGTTAAACAATTTAAAGGCAATGCTACCAAATACTAATTGAGTGTATGCAAACGTCTGACCCAGTGGGAATGTGATGAAATAAATAAAAGCTGAAATAAATCACTCTCTACTATTATTCTGACATTTCACATTCTTAAAATAAAGTGCTGACCCTAAATGATCTAAGACAGGGAATCTTTACTAGGATTAAATGTCAGGAATTGTGAAAAACTGAGTTTAAATGTATTTGGCTAAGGTGTATGTAAACTTCCGATTTCAACAGTAGCTAATGTGTTTGGTGTAGTATTTCTCAAGTCAAAAAATGTGAGTCCAATCTGCTGTGCGGTCTTGTCTCACTGTGTGTTCTGCTGTACGATTGGATAGGCCACAATCACCGCAGTTGTTTATCCCGTGGTAGGTGGCTTTGTTGAAATCAAAACCCAAACCTCAAGTAAGTCATGATGAAGTCTTGTACACAAATCTCACAAACCTCAGTTTGGATGATACTGACTTTATGACCAAAATGAACCTCTACAGGATCGGGCAGAAAGCTTAAATTCTTGTTAATCTAACTGCACTGTCCAATTTACAGAAGCTATTACATTAAAATGATACCACACTATTGTTTGAGGAGAGTGCACAATTATGAACTTGAAAATGTATCAATAAACCAATTAGGTACATTTGGGCAGTCTCCATACAAAGTTTTGAACAGATATACAATGGTTCATTGGATCAGTCTGCGCATACACTGCTACCATCTAGTGGCCAAAATCTAAATTGCGCCTGGGCTGGAGTAATACATATGGTGGTCTCTCTTGAATTTCGAAGATGGTTTAAAAAAAAAAAAAAAAAAGTTATATTCTCCTACATTAATTTCACATTTCCACAAACGTCAAAGTGTTTCGTTTCAAATTGTATGAAGAATATGCACATCCTTGCTTCAGGTCCTGAGCAAAAGGCAGTTTGATTTTGGTATGTCATTTTAGGCGATAATTGAAAAAAAAGGGTCAGATCTTACTTGCACTTTGTCAATTTTGGCATTCATAGATGTTTCTGACTACTATCGATGTCACATATGCGATTTTCAACAAGAGAAGTTGGTTCTCGAGTTCAGTTAAGGTTTAGATTAGGGGAGGGTAAGCTGATCCTAGATCTGTACCTAGGGAATATTTCACCCCCGGAGCCAGCTGAAACAGCCACAGCGCTTTCTGCAGACTACTGTGTTAGTCCAATGGGTACGAGGACAGGTGAAGGTCCAGTCAACGACTGACTAACTCATCAGCCCGTCATTCCCATCTCCGTTGAAGCACCCACTTAAACATCCCTGTTTTAACTCCACGTTACCCACCCACTTTCCTATTCCCATATAACCCAAAGACCATTTGCATCCCAAAATGGCACCCTATTCCCTACATAGAGCACTACTTTTGAACTCGGGTCAAAATTGCTGCACTATATAGGTAGAGGGTGACATTTGGGACCCAGGCCAGGAGTCTCTGGCTTTATAATGGAGTGTATAATGAAATGAGGAAATACACTCAGGCTACGCAGTGAAGTCTGATTAGCTCCGATACTGAGCTCATGATGTCATGATAAGGAGGGGTTGAAATGAATGCCGGACAGCGGTGATGGACGATGGAATAAGGCTTAATGCATCGGAATGTGGTTTTATGAAGAGGGTGAGGTCATAAAGAGAGCGAGCATCGGTCTGTTATTGCGGTTCGGGCAATGCGAGGGCATACGGGACTCCAACACGCTCCTGAACGCTCAGCTCTATATTTCTTTTTAGCCGCCACATGGGAGTGATAACTCTTTCCCGCTTCACTCTCTCCAGAGTAGGGCTTTGATTGACACATGTTGGTGTGCTCGGAGGCGCTGGTGGAATAGGGAAGCTCAGGAACATATCAAGGGAATACCGTGTCTGCCTATTTTCTGCTTTCGAGAAATGACTAGAGCACCCTTGTTTTTTTTAGGATTACGTGTTTTTTGGGTGATTCACATTAGAATGTGAAATGAGGTTTCAAATGAATTCACAACGCCCCTTCGACCTAGCCCCGAAAAAGAAAACCAGTAAAATAATATATTATAAAAAGGTCAAACATTTGTCAAATTGAGGAGATCAAAAAAGACAAAGACCAGACATTCATTACTGACAAATAGGAAGTAAAAGAGAAAAAAAAGCAAAGAAATTAGCTGAATTTGTAGGATATCAAAAAGACAAAGGCCAGGTATTCAGAGCTGGCAGGGGAAGAGTCGAAATGTGACTCAGCAGATAGACCTTTTATTAGAGCGAGACGACTTCTGTCTCAAAGTGGGGAAATGATAAGACCTTGACATGAAGATTAGAAACAAACCCAACAAAGCATGAAAAGATGTCTGAGGCACCAAATGAGGGACCGTGACCCTATGAACGTGGCCGACTCCATATAATGGGGTGTGACAGTGGATTTGTCATGCGGCGTGATAGTGGATTTATTGTGTCCTTCCGTGACCGTGCTTGAGTGGGAGTGAGACACACACACATTGATACAGACCCACACTCTTACAGACAGACACTGACAACGCACTCGCACAAACTGACAGACAGTCCTGGCTCTCAGAAGTAGAAGGAGCGTAATGGGACAGACACTCAAATTTATAGTAATGCATAGAGTGAGGCATGGCAGCCATATTTAAGTTTGTTTTTAGTTCCCCTTAAATTGATGCTTACCACAATATATTTGAGGATCTCTGTATCCTATATGGTATATCCTAAAGATTAGAGACAAAAACATGCATAGATTCCACACATTACAAATACATAATATCACGTCTGGATAATCTCTTTTTTTGTCAGAATCGTGTTCATTAGGCACCAAATGCAGAAAAATGGCCTGAAACACGAATGGACTACCTGGTCTTGTCCAATAAGAAAGCCCATTCACATTTTCCTTTGCAGAGCATTTTGAACACAACACTAATGAACACAACCCATATAAGGTAAATGGGTCAGGGTGTTTCAACCCAGTCTGGGTTGTATTGACGAGGCATCAATACAGAAGAAAACAAATTGAAACTGGAAGGCGGCTGGACAAAATGCACATTTATTTTTTTTGTTGCAAAAACGTTTTGATACGGTGTGCACTAATAAACAAGACCCAGGTAGAGTGAAGGGTGTCAAGGTGTTTCACCATAGTCTGGGTACAGGGTACAGACAGTGATATGTGGAAGTTTAAGGATACATCCCAAATGACACCCTATTCCCTATGGGCCCGATTCAGACTTAGGAAATGTATGCCTTTTCAACACACTTCACAGTAGTTTGTATTTAGACTTACCTTATGCAGGTGCGTAACGGCCTATGCAGGTGTGGTTCCCTTATTTATGCACATTTTAGGTTAGGGTTAGGAAAGTATGAATGAATCATAAGGTTTAAAGGTAAACGGAAAGGAATGATGCAAAAGGTACTTTTAAGAAAACTAACACTAAAGTCATTGTTATGGTGAACAAAAATAAATAACAATTTCAAAGATTTGACTGAGTTACAGTTTATATAAGGAACATGACTGGGAATACAGATATGCATCTGTTGGTCACAGATACCTTCAAAAAAAGGGTAGGGGCGAGGATCAGAAAATTTGCCTCATACAGCGTGACACATGGCCTTTGCATAGAGTTGATCAGGCTGTTGATTGTGGCCTGTGGAATGTTGTCCCACTCTTCAATGGCTGTGCAAAGTTGCTGGATATTAGCGGGAACTGGAACACGCCGTCATACACATTGCTGCCTGTCTGGTGAGTATTGTGACGACCCTCCCACTCTGTCTGCCGTATTCTGTCTTTGTTCTTGTTTCCTTATTAGGATGCCGGTGGGCGGAGTTGAGAGGGTCGTCAGCTACATGGGAAACACCTGGGCCAGGTGTCTCCCAGGATAAATAGACCTCTTCAACATTCATGGAGGAGACTCTCTCCATGCAGACACCTGTTGTAGATTGTGGTGTGGTTCTTGGTGGCCTTTTGTTTGTGTGCTTTGGCACCTTTCAACACCCTGCATTATCACATTCATGCATGCAAAACACTCACTTACACTACGGACTACTGATTACACACACCATTGGATATTTTCCTTAGTTGCTTTAGTTAATAAATATATCTTTTGTTACTCCTTATCTCCACGTTGTCTCCCTTTGTTACGGGCTTTGAGCCGGTTCGTGACAAGTGGGGGCTCATCCGGGATCTTTGAACTATTGGTTTGGGAGACCGTGGAGGTACGTGTTTGGTTTGAATATGGTGTTTGAGTGTGATCGGCCCAGTATTGGTTGCCTTTGTTGTTTGGTTTGTGTGCTGCGTTGGAGAGAGTATAATGGTTAGTTTCCAGGCCTTGCCTAGCCTGGAAACTCTTGTTCTACTTTCTGTTGGGAAGTCAGTCTGAGGAGGTGAGTAAATCGGCTGTGTACCTCGGTAGGAGATTTGTGTAGGGTAGTGGAACTTGCTACCCGGAGCTATAGCCTTTTTCCCCTGATAGGTTTAGCGACGTGTTTCATTTTTGGAATATGTTGGGCATGGTTAATGTTTGTTATTTTTGTGTGGTGTCTGTGGACTGAGCAGTTGTCTCGGGGCACATCCGTGGCTTGGTGGAATTTGCCAGCATGCTGGGGAGTTCTATTTCCTTGCCAGCGGGCTACAGTGCGTAAATTCCCACCGCAAATCTGCACGAAGACTAGGGTTGAGTTATTGTAGGTTTTGGGAAGCTCCATATCTCATCTCTCTTCTGTGGTGCTCAGGGTGATTGTCAATTCTCGGGTTGTGTTCTGGTGTGCTCAGCAGAAGGGAAGAGCGAGAATTTTTTTTTGTGTGATTATGGCGTCTTATGTAGATAAGTTCATTCGCTCTCCATCAGAGGAATTGTTAGATTTAGGTACTAAAGAACAGCTGTTGAAGGTCGCGGAACACTACAAGGTTGAGATTAGTGATAAACGTCTAAAGAATTCTATTAGGTTGATATTGAAAGCCAATCTGATGGAGAGTGGTATTCTTGAAGTTACCACCGGGCCAGCCTCTGCTGAGGATTTGTTGTCTCCCCATAACGTTACAATGGCCATTCCATCGGTTAGTCCTAGTAGCCTTCTTTTTGAACAGCAGAAAGAACTGCTTTTGTTACAGCTAGAGCATGATCGTGAGAAGCTAGAGCATGATCGGCAGCATGATCGTGAGAAGCTAGAGCATGATCGTGTGAAATATGAAAAGGAATTGGCATTTAAACAATATATGGAGCGTGCTAAAATCAAGTTGCAACAAGAACGTATAGAGTTGGTTAGGGAAGGAAAGATCTCAGGGGAGAGTTTGTTTTGGGAAGGTGACCCAGATTTACCTAGGGGTAGTTCCGCTTTTGGTCGTGCCCCAGAGACATTTGATATTGTTGGGAACTTGCGGTTATTGCCTCGGTTTAATGAAAGGGACCCCGAGACATTCTTTTCGTTGTTTGAGCGGGTTGCTAACGCTAGGAGTTGGCCTGATTCTGACCGCACTTTAATGTTGCAGTGTGTGCTGACTGGTAAAGCGCAGGAAGCATATTCAGCTCTTAGTGTACACGACAGTGCCAGTTATGATAAAGTTAAAACAGCTGTGTTACAGATTTATGAATTGGTCCCTGAGGCTTACCGCCAACGATTTAGAACTTTAAAAAGGGACGATAACCAGACTCATGTTGAGTTTGCGCGACAGTTATCTTTACAGTTTAATCGCTGGTGTTCTGCCTCTGCAGTTGTGACTTTCCAAGGGCTGTGTGATCTGATTATGTTAGAGCAATTTAAGGACACAATTCCTGATCGTATTGCCACTTATATTAATGAACAGAAAGTAAAGAATGTTGCTGAAGCTGCGGTTTTGGCGGACGAGTATGTGTTGACTCACAAAAGTGTCTTTGCAAAACCCCGTATTCGGAAAGAGTGGGGGCGTTCGGATAGATTTGGGCTTCGCTCACCGAGATACTTTGATTCTCGGGCAGAGTTCTATTCAACTAGGGTTGAACCTGACTCCCATGGTAAGGCTGACTTTGGGCAGGAGTGTCACTACTGTCAAGGTTCAGGTCATTGGAAAAACGAATGTCCACTTCTCAGGTCAAAGGGTGCTTACGCTAAATCTAAGCCTGCTGCGTTAGCTGCACCTGTTCCACATCAGTTCATTCTTGACTCATTTCCTCAGGCCCAGGAGAATGTGAAAGTCCATATTGATCCAGACTATTTACCTTTCATTACAGAAGGTTTTGTGTCTATGTTAGGAAGTAAAGACCTAGTGCCAGTGAAGATCCTGAGAGACACAGGTGCCTCTGAATCATTTGTGTTGGAGTCTGTGTTACCCTTTTCTGCTGAGACTGATTCGGGAAATAGTGTTCTAATTAGGGGAATAGGTTTGAACACTCTGTCAGTTCCATTGCATAAACTGATGTTGGATTGTGGGCTGGTGAAGGGTGAAGTTGTTGTGGGGGTGCGTCCTTCGTTGCCTATTGAGGGTATCGACGTTATCCTTGGGAATAACTTAGCAGGTGAGCGTGTATGGCCAGTTGTGTTTCCATCTCTAGTGGTTTCCACTAAGCCGTCATTTGTTGGGATTCCTGATGAGAGTGTACAGAGTTTCCCAGAGGTGTTCTCTGCGTGTGCAGTGACACGTTCTATGAGCCGTGGCGAACTAGTCACTGCGCCGACTAATGATAATAATACAAAGTATGTCACTGTTTTCCCTGTTATCCCGTTATCTGTAACCCGCTCAGATCTAATCAATGCTCAACGGGATGACCCCACGTTGGAAGAGTTGCGTGATCAAATTGTGCCTATAGAACAGTTGGGAGATGTCGCCCATGGCTATTTTCTCCAAGAGGATGTCCTGATGAGAAAGTGGGTGTCTCATGATAGTGTTTTTCTGGGGAGGCAATTAGTCAGGTTGTTGTACCAGTTAAGCTTCGTGAGTTGGTGTTGGAAACTTCTCACAGTGACGTTGCTGGACATATGGGGTGAGGAAAACCTACAATCGCATATTAAGACATTTCTTTTGGCCTAGATTAAAGAGGGATGTTTCTGATTTTATCAAAACTTGTCACACCTGTCAATTAACTGGTAAGCCTAATCAAGCTATTAAACCAGTACCATTGTTTCCTATTCCTGTACTCAGCCAACCTTTTGAGTATCTGATTATTGACTGTGTGGGTCCTCTGCCTCGTTCTAAAAGGGTAGCAGTTACCTGTTCACTGTGATGTGTCAGACCACTAGGTTTCCTGCTGCCTATCCTCTCCGATCTATCACGACTAAATCGGTGTTAAAAGCTTTGACTCAGTTTCTCTCATTGTTTGGAATCCCTAAGGTCATTCAGAGTGATCAAGGATCTAATTTTACCTCTAATCTGTTTGGTCAGGTTCTTCAACAGCTCCATATTAAACACAATGTGTCTAGCGCCTATCACGCGCAAAGTCAAGGAGCACTGGAACGTTTCCATCAAACACTTAAGTCTTTGTTGAGAGCTTATTGTACTGAGATGGATAAGGATTGGGAGGAGGGGTTGCCTTGGTTACTGTTAGCCGCTAGGGAAGTTTCACAGGAGAGCACAGGTTTCAGTCCAAATGACCTTGTGTTTGGACATAGGGTGCGTGGACTTTTATCTGTTCTCCAGGATGACTGGAAGTCTCCCGAGCCTCCTCAGTCCCTGTGTTCGTATGTGTGTGATTTCCGGCGACGGCTGTATGCCGCTGGTGAAATGGCTAAAGAGAAGTTATCATCTTCACAGGATAGGATGAAGGGCATATTTGATCGCTGAACTGAGCCTCGTCACTTTAGTCCAGGTGACCAGGTTCTTGCTCTGCTGCCAATTGTTGGTTCTCCTTTTCAAGCCAAGTTTCAAGGTCCATATACAGTGGTGCGCCAGTACACTGAGCAAAATTATCTAGTTGCCACTCCAGAACGGAGGAAAGCACACCAGCTGTGCCATGTAAATCTGTTAAAACCCTATTATGCACGTTCCTCTGAGACTGAACAGTGGGATTCTACAGAGGACGGTAAACCTGTTCTTTTGGCTGATACCGTTGTTTCCTTGGGTTCTTGTCGTGCTAGATCTGTGCATGAGGAGGAAGATGTTCCTGGTCCTGACGATTGTATATTGCAGGGTAGATTGAAAAATTCAGAAACACTGGATATTTTAGACAGTCTTCTCACTCACCTACCTGTTGATGAGCGGAAAGAGATGGTTGGTCTGATTCAGAGATTTCCAGGTTTATTTTCTGATACACCTACACGTACAAACTTAATAGAACATGATATTGACATTGGAGGTGCTGACCCCATTCGTCAGCGGTTCTATAGAGTTTCTTCAGAGAAACTACGTTGTCTGGATGCTGAGGTCAAGTACATGCTGGAGAGTAAGATAGCAGAGCCTTCTTTCTCCAGTTGGGCTTCTCCCTGTATCTTGGTCAGTAAACCGGATGGAACAAACCGTTTTTGTACGGACTACCGTAAGGTAAACAGTGTCACAAAGCCAGATTCATTTCCTCTTCCTCGGATGGAGGACTGTGTTGATCAAGTCGGTGCAGCTAAGTTTGTGAGCAAATTTGACCTGTTAAAAGGCTATTGGCAGGTGCCACTGACGAGTAGGGCACGTGAAATCTCTGCCTTTATTACACCCTTTGGTCTGTACTCGTATTCAGTTATGAGTTTCGGTCTGCGCAATGCACCTGCCACTTTTCAGCGACTTATGAACAGGGTTGTCGCCGGTCTGACCGGGTGCGCTGTTTATTTGGACGATGTAGTGATCTATGCAGATACTTGGGAAGAACATCTGTCCCGTATTCAAGCCTTGTTTGAACGTCTGGCTGCAGGTCGCCTCACAATCAATCTGGCAAAATGTGAGTTTGCTCAGGCGACCGTTACATACCTTGGAAAAGTGGTTGGGCAGGGTGAAGTGCGTCCTGTTCGGGCTAAAGTGGTGGCTATTGATGCTTTTCCACCACCAACTACTAAAAAGGAACTGATGCGTTTCTTGGGCATGATTGGTTATTACCGTAGTTTTTGTAATAACTTCTCTACTGTGGTCGCTCCCTTGACAGATATGCTGAAAGCTAAGGCTGTTTACGTTTGGTCTACTCGTTGTCAACACGCTTTTGAAGATTCAAAGAGGTTGCTTACCTCAACTCCAGTGCTGGCTGCTCCTCGCATGGATTTGTCATTTACCTTGCAGGTGGATGCTAGTCATGTGGGGGCAGGTGCAGTTTTGCTGCAAGCAGATGTGTCTGGGATTGAGAAGCCTGTTAGTTTCTTTTCTAAAAAGTTTAACGATTATCAGTTGAACTATTCGGTTATTGAAAAGGAAGCGCTAGCACTCATTTGGGCGCTACAACACTTCGAAGTGTATGTCGGGTCGGGGGTAGTACCTATTGTGGTCTACACCGACCATAACCCCTCACTTTTTGAGGTCCATGATGTGTCCAAACCAGAGGATAATGCGATGGTGTTTATTTTTACAATCATTCCATCTAGATGTGAGGCACATCCGGGGACTGAAAACGTGATTGCTGATGCGCTCTCTCGTGCGCCCTGTTCCTAATGTTTACGTGACTGACCATTGTTTCGTATTGTCATGTTCTCTCTGTCCTGTCTGCTCCCTCCTGGTCTTGTTTTCTTTCCTCTTAAATGTTGCTTCCTGTGCGAAGGTTGCTGAGGTCTGGGGAGGAGGTTGGCTGGGGCAAATTGTAAGTGTGAACACGTAAACCCTCATCAATTTGGGGCACAGAGGCCTGTGTCAATTTGGGACGCAGAGGCCTGTGTCAATTTGGGACGCAGAGGCCTGTGTCAATTTGGGACGCAGAGGCCTGTGTCAATTTGGGACGCAGAGGCCTGTGTCAATTTGGGACGCAGAGGCCTGTGTCAATTTGGGACGCAGAGGCCTGTGTCAATTTGGGGCGCGGGAGGCTGGTATGTTGTTCCGGGGTCCTTGTTGGTCCCCGGTTTTATGGGGGGAATGTGACGACCCTCCCACTCTGTCTGCCGTATTCTGTCTTTGTTCTTGTTTCCTTATTAGGATGCCGGTGGGCGGAGTTGAGAGGGTCGTCAGCTACATGGGAAACACCTGGGCCAGGTGTCTCCCAGGATAAATAGACCTCTTCAACATTCATGGAGGAGACTCTCTCCATGCAGACACCTGTTGTAGATTGTGGTGTGGTTCTTGGTGGCCTTTTGTTTGTGTGCTTTGGCACCTTTCAACACCCTGCATTATCACATTCATGCATGCAAAACACTCACTTACACTACGGACTACTGATTACACACACCATTGGATATTTTCCTTAGTTGCTTTAGTTAATAAATATATCTTTTGTTACTCCTTATCTCCACGTTGTCTCCCTTTGTTACGGGCTTTGAGCCGGTTCGTGACAGTATGCAGGCCATGGAAGAACTGGGACATTTTCAGCTTCCAGGAATTGTGTACAGATCCTTATCATGCTAAAACATCAGGATCTTGTCATGGTATCTCTGTGCATTCAAATCGCCATCGATAAAATGCAATTGTTTTCGATGTCCGTAGCTTATGCCTGCTTGCCCATACCATAACCCCACCTCCACCACGGGGCACACTGTTCACAACGTTGACATCAGCAAACTACTTGCCCACACAACGCCATACATCTGCAGTTGTGAGGCCGGTTGGACATACTGCCAAATTCTCCAAAATGATGTTGGGAGGCAGCTTATGGTAGAGAAATGAACATGAAATGATCTGGCAACAGCTCTGGTGGACATCCCTGTAGTCAGCATGCCGATTGTACGTTCTTTTGAAACTTTAAACTATCAGTGGCATTGTGTTGTGACACATCTGCAGATTTTAGAGTGATCTTTTATTGTCCCCAACACAAGGTGCACATGTGTAATGATCACGTTGTTTAATCTGCTTCTTGATATGACACCCCTGTCAAGTGGATGGATTATTTTGGCAAAGGAGAATTTCTAACTAAAGGGATGAAAACAAATTTTTGCAGCAAATTTGAGAAATAAGCTTTTAGTGAGAATGGAACATTTATGGAATCTTTTATTTCAGCTCAAAACATGGGACCAACAATTTACATGTTGCATTTATATTTTTATTCAGTGTATAAATGTCTGTGGGTATTACTTACAGTGACTCCTGATAGTGGCTAATATTTAACATGATACAAATTGTAAAACTGAAAAAATCTTGGGTATATAATTAAACCATTTTAAAGTGCATACATTAACTCAGCAGGTTCAGCCCTACAAACCTATAGCTTGGTCTTCCAACTTTCATCCACGCAAATTACGAGGGCACACAATAAAACGTTTGAATAACTGCATAGCTATTTATAGCCTAATTCACTGAGGAAAATGAGCCACAATACATATGTTATTCATGGTTTCCTTGCGCGTACAGCTGTAGATACCTCAAACACACCTTTATTTCTGAGATCTCCACCCAAAACGAATAGCGGGTGAACAGCATGCTATTATCATGCATAAATTCAAGGTCAGATTACGCAGAGAGAGTGCATTAAAGGGAATTACGTTCCATTTACACATGCTTAACTCGGGTCAGAATCATCCCCAATGTGCCCTATTGGCCCTGGTCAAAAGCAATGCACTATGTAGGAAATAGGGTGCCATTTGGGATGAAGTCTGAAACACACCGACTGGCCTCGGCAGTAATTAAACACTAACTGATAAAATGAGCCCTCAACAGATTCTAATTATCCTAATTTCAACCTCTAATTCTACCAATCAGCCAGATCTCCCATTTCTGTGGGAGCAATTTGGGAGGTAATCACTTCAGCACAGAGATCTCCTCAGTCTTAATTGTTGCGGGTGATTCAGTCTTTATCAGAAGTAAGACTGGCTGTGCGTCCCAAATGGCACCCTATTCCCTAAATAGTGGAATACTTTTGACTAGGGCCCTATGAGCTGGTCCAATGGGCCCTGGTCAAAAGCATGGCACTACGTAGAGAATAGGGTGCCATTTGGGACACACCATGGGCCTCTCTGTTATCATAGGGGGCTAATTTATCTCCAATGGCAAGGCTAAACTGGGTTGAAAATCTTAATCAGTCATTTGGGCGAGATGAGTCATCATATTGGCGATTGATAATCGGGATCATTGGCATAACTTCGCAATTTCATCATCCTGTAAAATGAGACGGTTAAATTGGTGAACAATAAATGGATTAATCTTTGCATATTGTATATGATCTTTTACAATGTATATTTAATGCACCGCATAATATAAAAGCATCCGTTTACAAACAAAGGTTAAACTGTATCATCATTAACGTACCATATGACATGATCAGCGGTCAGCATTGTGATTCTTGAACATCACACAAGGGAAATGATATAAATGGAGAGAAAGGATCATCCCGGTGCATATGAGTGACATGTTTAAGTGTCTCTCCTAGGCCTTCATCACTGGAGACTGTGGCTCTGTCCCAAATGGCACCGTATTCCCTATTTAGTGCACTACTTTTAGGCCATAGGCCTCATAAGGCTATGGACACAGCCCATACGGGTTCTGCTCAAAAGTGCAGAATATAGGGAATAGGGTGCCATTCGGGACATGTGTGGTGATGAATATAGTTAGGTCAACACAGAACATTTCGTTTGTTCAACAGTGTCTTTATGATTACATAACCCAAATTTGACATAGCCATTTTAAATCATAAACACCACACACATTATACTTTACTTTAAAAAATAATACATTATGGGCAGCAGAATTTTGTTACAGGCAAACAACAGTTAATGGAAGGTTTTTAGCAAAAAAGGCCACAACCAAATCAAAATAAATGCAAAAACACCCACATCTAAAAGACAAATGGAAGGGACACGGCAGGAGGGAAAAGATGCTTCGATGTGGACTTCATTTCCTGTTCCTCACTTCCTGTTCCTCCGACCTTGTTTCTTCGGAACAACTTCCTGTCCAGTGTCAACTTCTTGCCCAGTTGTCATTTTGTCTTCCATTATCTCAAAACCCTAATTTGACCATCCCTGGCCTCTCACTGTTGTTCCGGAAGGTGGGGGGGGGCAGTCTTTAAGTTTGTGCGCCAGCAACCCCGCAAGAGCTCGGCTGGTATTCAATTAAAAGTCTCTTTCCAATCTGTACATTATGTCTACCTCCAGTCATTCTGGACCCCTGTGAATCTAAAGTCATTATTTACACCCCCACACATGCATAAAGAGACATTTCTAAACATACCTCTATACATACAGTACACACACAGACCTTCACTGCCTCTAAAACATGTCAGCAGCTGAGAGGAGTGGTGTTCCGATGATGGCCTGGTCCATTAAACTACCCCTTCCAAATGGCACCCTATTCCCTACATAGTACACTACTTTTGACCTGGTCAACAGAAGTGCACTAGATAGGGAACAGAGTTCCATTTGGGATGCACACCCCTCCCTACTACTGCTTTGATGTTTGTAGATCTCAAAGACCTGGATAGGTGTAAGCACTATGGCTCAAGCCCATTGGGCATCTAGTTGGGAGCCTTATTACTTACACCAGTCCGATTAGTTCAGATCTGGAGACACCAAACGAGATATAGGGGGGATGTTTTCAGACGGGGGGGGCTGTAGAGAAGCAACGAGTGCGTCTGATTTAGGGTTGGAGTAGTCCGTAATCTTTCCAAAATTCCCAGGTTTTCCAGAAATCCCAGGTTGGAAGATCCAGGGAATCAAGAAGAAAGTAAATCAAATCAAATAAGGCAGAAACATGGGTATCTTCCAACTGGGATTTCTGGAAAATCTGGAATTTTGGGAAAGTTACCAGAATTCTGCAACCCCAATCTGAGTCCATCTAGCTATCACACCTACACCGCTCCGATCATAGAGTTCTTCTGGCGTGGGTCCGGCTGCCTGCCGTCCCTGTAGCCATCGCCGTGGCGCTCGGGGCTGGCGTCACGGTAACCGCCCCTGCCCACTGTCTCATAGCGGGGGGCGCGGGTGCCTGGTGTGGGGGGCACATCCTGGCGCTGGGCAGCCCGGTGGGGCGAGGATTGGTAGTACCTGGGGTCCACCTGCGGTGGCCCAGCGGGCAAGGTGACCCGGGGCAGGCTGGAGGGGTGGGGCTGGGTCTCTCTAGGGGGGTAGTAGTTGTCGCGGCCGGGGTAACCGGGTGCTGTCCTAGACTGGGTGGGGTAGTCATTCGGATCCGTTCTCCTGCGACACAATCACCCACATACAGAGGACAGAAACATTAGAGAGTGTAGACCATTTGTTCCCTAAAAATGTGTTTTCAGTCAACTTGTGTGTGTGCATACGCTTGTGTGTAAATGCACATATCTGATTGAGTGTGTTACCCAGGGGGGGGGGGGGCGCAGTAAGGAGGCTGCAGGCAGCTGGGTGTCTCAGATTCCCTCCCAGTGACTGTGGGGTGATTAGGGGGATAAGCTCCTGGGGTAAGGAGACACGCAGGGCGACTCACAGAGGCAGGATGGATCACCTTTCACAGCACCATTCACATTTTTCCCTGCTCAGGCTCTGCCTGGGCTAAGTTACACACACAGCCAACAACCAGGACCAAAGCCCAAAACTAGGCCTTTCCCAGGTCAGATAGAGGTGATAGTAGAGGGGTAACTGCACTGGTAAATTCCCTGTACATTTTCATAGATGCATTTGTGATACCAACTTGCATTACACACACACACACACACACACACACACACACACACACACACACACACACACACACACACACACACACACACACACACACACACACACACACACACACACACACACACACACACACACACACACACACACACACACACACACACACCAGCTCTACATCCTCTGAGGACAATAACATGTCCATCTATTCATCAATCCAGCCATCCCTCAATCTCTGGATGGAGAGACAGATAAAGGGATAGATTAATAGATGTGATGCTGTGCAAGGGTAATTTCGGGGCAGATTTGGCCTGTGTAAGCTGGGTGGAAAGATGTTTAGGCTAGTGGGAAGATGGAGGAGGATGTGGAGGTGAAAGCCTGTTTGGAGGCCTTGAGCTGGGGTCAAGGCTCAGGCGCTCTCCCCTCCCTCAAAACCCCCGCTGGCCTTCATCTCTTTCCATCTCTCGCTCTCTTTCTCTTTCTCGCCCTCCTTGTCGCTTCTCTCGGCCCTTAGTGACATCATAGGGGCCCCTGTGCTGAATGAGAAGGGACCACGTGGGTGTCAAGTCTACATAAACCACATGCTGTTGATATCTGGCATGCCTAGTCCACTGCCCCACACACCAGAGATCTCTCAAGGGAAGCACATACACGGCTTGTTACGACGCACTGTCAACAGGTGCAGAGCCGCCACACTGAGCACGCCTGTGAGTGGACAGTGAGAGCTCTACTCTCACTAACTCTAGGAGAGATAGACAGAGGAGGGCTTTCAAACTCCATGTATACATGTATGTGAGTGTAAAGGTGATGGTGGATGTACGCGTGTATCTAAATGTATGTCAGTATAATGGATGTGTGTGTATGTGTGCATGTTTCTGTCTGTGAGTATGAGTAAGGTGTGTAATATACACTATATAGACATAAAAGCATGTGGACACCCCTTCAAATGAGTCAATTTGGCTATTTCAGCCACACCCGTAGCACACAGTCATGCAATCTCCATGGACAAACATTGGCAATAGAATGGCCTTACTGAAGAGCCCATGGTGTCCATGTCCGAGCAGCTGCACACAAGCCGAAGATCACCATGCGCAATGCCAAGCGTCAGCAGGTGTAGTGTAAAGCTCACTGCCATTTGACTCTGGAGCAGTGGAAACGGGTTCTCTGGAGTGATGAATCACGCTTCACCGATGCCAGGAGAACACTACCTGCCTGAATGCAACTGTAAAGTTTGATGGAGGAGTAATGGTCTGTGCTAGACCCCTTAGTTCCAGTGAAGGGAAATCCTAACGCTACAGCATATTCTAGATTATTCTGGGTTTCCAACTTTGTGGCAACAGTTTTGGGAAAGCCCTTTCCTATTTCAGCATGACAATTCCCCCATGCACAAAGCGAGGTCCATACAGAAATGGTTTGTCGAGATCAGTGTGGAAGAACTTGACTGGCCTGCACAGAGCCCTGACCTCAACCCCATCGAACACTTTTGGGATGAATTGGAACGCCAACTGCGAGCCAGGTCTAATCGCCCAACATCATGCTCTTGTGGCTGAATGGGAGCAGCCCAACATCATGCTCTTGTGGCTGAATGGGAGCAGCCCAACATCATGCTCTTGTGGCTGAATGGGAGCAGCCCAACATCATGCTCTTGTGGCTGAATGGAAGCAGCAATGTTCCAACATGTAGTGGAAAGCCTTCCCAGAAGAGTGGAGGCTGTTATAGCGGCAAAGGGGGGACCAACTCAATGATTTTGGAACGAGATGTTCGACGAGCAGGTGTCCACATACTTTTGGTCATGTAATACAACCTGACAGAGGGAGGTGTGATCCTATCCACATGGGCCAAGTGAACGCAACCAATAACATGGTCATGTAATGAATCTGACTCACACCTCTCAACTGTCAACACTCTATAGCTGCATCCCAAATGGCACCCGATTCGCTATATAGCACACTACTTTTGACCAGGGTCCATAAGGCTCTGGTCAAAAGTAGTGCACCATGTAGGGTATAGGGTGCTATTTACATTTTGGGACACAAACTATACCATGCAAACAGCCCTTGAGATGTGGCCTGAAAATGGGGAGATGGTGTGTGTGTGTGCTGAGGTGTATGTTTATGTGGTCTGTGTGTCTCTATGTGGCATGTTTTTTGTGTGTGTGTGTGTGTGTATGTGTGTGTATGTGTGTGTGTGCGAGTGCGCAATGACATTTGGGCATAGTTTCCACCTTACGACAAGGAGGAATTTGGCCCTGGTAAGTGAGGAGGGCTATTTGCACCTGCCCAAGGAAACGGAAGGATAATTATGCCCTGTGGTTCTTATCTGACCCCCAATAAACTCCATTGGTGGGAGGGAACACAGCTGGTAGCTAGCAGCCATGGAGGCCACGGAGAGGTTGCTTGGAGGGGATCTAACCCATTCTCTGGAGGGCCCATAGCACTTACTGACAATCTGCATAAATGTGTGTGTATGCGTGCGAGTGTTTCAGTTTGTGCTATGGACTTTCCAAACTAACGGACAGACGGAGGGATAGACATACACACATGGCAGGCTGAGTGCTCGAGACAGAGGCCAGACCAGGCTGGTTTCACATTAAAGGGATATTTGGCAACGTGGCATTTTATCTACTTCCCCAGAACTAGACACCCATAGATTTCCATTCACTGCGCTAGTCGCAACAACTACCTCGAACTTCCTTCTTACTGGACACAGAGACATTCACATGGTATCCACGAGTTCATTTGACTATGGATAAGGAGATAAAAAGGTATTCATTGCCAAACTCCCAAACTATCCCTTTAACGAAAACTATTAGGCTGCTATAGAGAGAGGTTCATGTTTATCAAACCAGTCTAGATAAACATTGGGGAGAGGGCTTTCACACAGACAAGCATGCACCCAGCCACGCACAAAATGTCTCTGTTTGACATCGCTCTGTCTACTCTACAGTGAGGACAGCGTGGATTACACTTTGCAGCACTGTATACCACTGAGACCTTTACACATGAGTAACACAGACTAGAATGAGACTGAATAGCATCAACAATTCTATCAGATATCCTGGTGGCCAATTACTAAGTGGTAAAAAAGAAACGTTCCAGATTTAACTACTGGTACTTCAACTGGTTCAGAGCTGAAACGCATAGTCAGCCTTGACTAGATCTTTCCGTGTGTTTTGTGACTTCGTTGGTCAGCAGTCGATGACTCACTCACTCAAAGTGTTTATCCTTTGTTTTATTTCTAAAGCCATGATTTCGTTTTCCAACGCAGCTCGTGCCTGCCTCGGTGACTGTCGGAGACCGAAAGAGGGAGACCGAAAGAGTGGAGTCTCTCCAGGCAGCCAGGGCCCACTGACGCGATGCCTTTATGAAAGCCTAACGGCTAAACCAGTTTCATTTCCAAAAAAACAACAACACTGATTTCTTTACGGGCCCTTCGGTTTCATGGAAAACAGAGTTAGCGGGGGAAAGAGTGCATTTTACTCCGGACCGAAACGGCAACACACGGCCGCAAAAAGGGAGCAATGACTCTGCGACCCCAAACAAAAAGGTCGAATCCCTTCTGAACAGGTTCCGCAGGGACTTGAAGAACCGATCAGGACCCGTATTCAACGTTTCTCACAGTAGGAGTGCGGATCTAGAATCAGTTCACCCCTTGTCCATGTGATTGTTGTCCGACTGAGATGCTTGACACACACAGAGCCAGATCCCGTGTCAAGGAGCGCCGTGAACGAGGAAGACGGGATGGAGAGTCGACCGTTCAACTAGTCTCTTGGGTCTCTGAGAAACCTACGGTGACTGGGCGTGCCGATAAAGGTCAATGAATTTAAATGATCTGGATTGAAACGAGAAGTAAGGGAGGCGGAGAGTGAGAGACCAATGCTCCTGTGCTGATCAAGCATTTGTCCAGCAAGCACCTGTTTAAGTGACGTACAGTGCTGACGTGGCCGTCTGTCGGGGAGCTCAGTCGTGTGCTCACAAAGGAGAAAACGCGCACACCCACACACAGCTCCAATCACGGATCATTAGGAGGAGGGAAGGGACCACAGATCAGTGGGTCGGGAGACACTATAGGTGTACGTGCCGTGGAACAAAACGACTGAGCTGAGACCGGGGAAGGTTAAAGTCAGGGGCAGTGTGTTTGTGTGGTCAGATTGGTCCTCAGGTGTTTAGGAGGACACACAGACAACCCTTCTGGTTTATCGCGTAGCCTTGCACTTTGTGAAGACATTTACATTATTGCAGTAGTTCTGGAGTATATGTGCCATTCAGACCACACACACACACACACACACACACACACACACACACACACACACACACACACACACACACACACACACACACACACACACACACACACACACACACACACACACACACACACACACACACACACACACACACACACCCTAATTCATGAGGGTAATATCAGTCCTCTATCTGAAGCACTGGCCACCGGCTACACATTAAATCCCACAATTATCAGCCCAGCGACCACCGTTCACGCACACAACCACGGATCAGCAGTCTAATCCAATCACATACGGGTCATGGGCCGTTCTGATTGGCTAACCTGGGGCTGAGCCGTGGAGCCCATGACCCAGTGCTTCAGAACAGTAATGACATTAATGTGCTCCATATGGGATAGTGTGTGCGTTTTACCCCTCCCTCTCTCTCCCCAGTCTAGGGAAAAGCTGATCCCCGCTACAGGAGCCGGTGCTGGGATGGGGAGAATAGAGGGGTACCACCATTCCCCCCTAAGGCACTGGACTTCCAGACATTGCAGCCCCAGCCCCTTCCGCAGCCAGTGTCGGCTCCATCCTCACAACAGACAGGCAAAATGTATGCTAATGCAACACAGCCGCACAGCAGAGACACACTCATTTGAGAGGAAATGGCTTTCAATGAGCTGGGCCCCGGGGGGGGGGGGGGGGGGGGTTCTCGCCGCATGGTTCTGCTTGGTTTGAAAAACACATTTCACTTCCCTCTTTATTTCTCTCTCCATATCGCTCTTCCCCTTTCTGTATCTGTCCCCCCTCCAAAATCCAGAAATATATTCCCCCAATCTCGCTCTCTTTGTTTTGTCAAATTCCTGGAATAAATGTAGGTGTCTTTCCCCCCCCCCCGTCTTGGTATTGACGCTTCAGGGAGATGTGGTGTTTCTGGAGTACAGGGCTTGTGTTTCATCCTCGAGTGAACATCTCAAACAAGAGAGCAAACATACAAGGTTATAAGGTTTGGAATGAATCATTCGGAGGCAGTGCGTGTGGCACTTCGTCCTCTTTGTTCCGGTGCTGAAAACGTGCTGCTCCCCACCAGCGGTTTAATGCCCTGTCAACTCTGTGCACTGTAGTCTCACACTGAGACTTGAACAGAGGCGTACGGGGTTGACACCTCTCACTGAAAATCAGAAGAGAGGGCTAAGCGACAGCTCGGACATTTCTCTCGACAGTTCATTTCACCGCCTGCGATTCGACGCCGGGCCGAGTGCGAGTAACCATGAGTTAGTCAGACATGTGTTAGCATCATCTTAGCATGAGCTCACAGCTGAGAACAGACACCGTATTCCAGACCCAATCAGACGCACTGCTCCGTTTAGTCATAGTGCATCTCAGTCCGTGTGACTTCACTCCCTTCTCCTTGGTGCCCCTCATATCAGCCCGGAGCAATAACCCGTGAAATGTTTGCTCTCTCCGCACCACTCCACTGTGTGCTCTTGTTGTCTCCCAGGCCCACCACACTGTATCCATCTATGGGGTGTGTTCTCCTGGTTAGCGCTGGGGGACTTCAACACAGCAGAGTGTGTGTGTGTGTGTGTGTGTGTGTGTGTGTGTGTGTGTGTGTGTGTGTGTGTGTGTGTGTGGGGGTAGAGGGGAAAGAGCGTGTGAGTGTTTGAGTATATGTACAGAAGGTGCTAAGTCGACATGTGTGCAAGTTACATTTGACATGAGGATGTTGAGTCAGACGGATAGAGTAACATGGTAATTGTTATATAATGTATACCATTTTAGCAGACCCTGTATCCAAACCACTTACAGTAGTAGAGCGTGCGTACATTTCCGTATGGGTGGTCCCAGCCGGAATCGAACCCACGACTTTAGGCCGTGCTCTACTAAACTGAGCTGCACAGAACCGCATCATGCTCATGCATAATCTAGGTGGACCTCTGTGGCGCAGAGAAAGGATCCATCCACCGTCTATCCTTTCTGTCTCCCAGGAGCTGATCAGGGCTACTCCCGGGATGAGGAGGCGCTCCCAAGGCAAACACTCCAGATTTAATTATAAGCTCTAAAGAGGATTACTCGCTCTGCTGCCGTGTGTGTGTGTGTGTGTGTGTGTGTGTGTGTGTGTGTGTGTGTGTGTGTGTGTGTGTGTGTGTGTGTGTGTGTGTGTGTGTTGATGGTGGCCTAAAACAGATAAGACAGACAGATTTGCATGGACACACACACACGCCAGGGTTGGGCTCAATTCAAAATCGAAGGCAGTCAATTCAGAAAGTGGTTTGAAATAAAAATTCTGAAACGTAAAAACTTTAAAAATAAAATAGCTTTAATTTGTCAATTTATCGTAAAGTCATTGAAAATAAGAAATGCCCTTTTTTTCAAATTATTGAATCATAATTCAAAATGTACTTCCTGAAACTAACTGCCTTCAATTCGAATTGAGCCCAAACCCGACAGGCAAACACAGCCTAACCTGGCGTGGGCTGCGTACTGTCGCTCCACGTCCTCATAGCGGGGTGCCGGACCGGTATCAGGTCCTCTCACGGCCATCTGTAGAGGAGAGAGGCACATAATGGTTCATGTTATTATTACTATTACACACCTGTCTGTCGATCTCTGTCTACCCCCACAACGTCACTGGTTAAGCCTGCGGATGGCTTAGTGTTAGGGTTCATATAAGGGTTAGCGTTAGTTATACGGGTAAGAGTTAATATTGGTTAGTTGTAGCTGTAGTCTACAGTCAGGTGAGATAGGACAAATAATGTTATTACAAATACATCTGTCAACCACCACCACCACTTGTTAAGCCTCAGAATGGCTTAGTGGTAGGGGAGGGCTCTACAGAGTGACCATTTTGCTCGCAGAGTTAGGGGTGGTCGACAACAACAAAAACATGCAATCCCCTGAAGAGAGCTCTTCACCTCCACATCCCACTCCTCACATTCCATGTGTATTTATTCCGTGTCACTATAATTAATATATATATTTTTTAATCTTTAACTCTGCACTGTTGAAAAAGGACCCGTAAGTAAGCATTTCACTGTTAGTTTACACCTGTTGTTTACGAAGCATGTGAGAAAGACCTTTAAACAGGTCAACATTCACAAAGTCGCAGGGCCAGACGGATTACCAGGACGTGCACTCCGAGCATATGCGGACCAACTGGCAAGTGTCTTCACTGACACTTTCAACATGTCCCTGACCGAGTCTGTAATACCTACATGTTTCAAGCAGACCACCATAGTCCCTGCGCCCAAGAACACTAAGGTAACCAGCCTAAAAGACTACCGACCCGTAGCACTCACATCTGTAGCCATGAAGTGCTTTGAAAGGTTGGTCATGGCTCACATCAACAACATTATCCCAGAAACCCTAGACCCACTCCAATTTGCACACCGCCCCAACAGATCGACAGATGATGCAATCTCTATTGCACTCCACACTGCCCTTTCCCACCTGGACAAAAGGAACACCTATGTGAGAATGCTGTTCATTGACTACAGCTCAGCATTCAACACCACTAAGCTAAGGACCCTAGGACTAAACACCTCCCTTTGGAACTGAATCCTGGACTTCCTGATGGGCCATCCCCAGGAGGTAAGGGTAGGTAACAACACATCTGTCACGCTGATCCTCAACACGAGGGCCCCTCAAGGGTGCGTGCTCAGTCCCCTCCTGTACTCCCTGTTCACTCATGGCTGCACAGCCAGGCACGACTCCAACACCCTCATTAAGTTTGCCGACGATACAACAGTGGTAGGCCTGATCACCGATGAGACAGCTTATAGGGAGGAGGTCAGAGACCTGGCCATGTGGTGCCAGGACAACAAGGAGGACCTGGTTGAGAGCATGGCAAGAGTGTGCAAAGCTGTCATCAAGTCAAAGGGTAGCTACATGTAAGAAACTCAAATATAAAATATATTTAGATTTGTTTAACACTTTTTTGGTTACAACATGATTCCATATGTGTTATTTCATAATTCTGATGTCTTTACTATTATTCTACAATGTAAAAAATAGTACAAATAAAGAAAAACCCTAGAATGAGTTGGTGTGTCCAAACTTTTGCCTGGTACGGTATATTATCAATTTATCCACAGGGCTGGGCTGAGGGGTGCGTGTACACCCACCCGTTTTTGGACACTAGGTTGAACATTGCACTCCAAAAAAACTTAATAATTGGCTGATTTCATGATGTCTTGCACACGTTTAAGGCTTCCAGAACCACAGACAGCAAAGCAATGCCACAACATTATTGAACCTCCCCAATGTTTGATTGTCAGGAGGGTGTTCTTTAATTTGAATGCTTTTTTTGGTTTTTGGTAGCTCTGGGGTGCCAATAATTGTAATTAAAATCGTATACAAAAATGTACTAAAATGTAATTGGTTCGCCAATGTTGAAAATCCAATGAGGTGTGGATACCAATCCTTTTTCTCCAACTTATTTAAGAAGAAATGGGGAATTATTTTTAAAAACTGCAAGAGTGCCAATATACTGTATTTGGCTGCAACTGTAACTAGCTACGACAAGGCTTTCCTAACCATACCGCCACACCCGTAGCCTACTCTCCTCTGAAAATGTATGTAGAAACCCTCCATGTCTCATGCTAGACATAAACCATGAGCATAAACCACATTATGCCGAGGAGTTGGCCATTTGGGTATTGAGTATTGAGCCGCTCCATCTTTGTGTGAAGGTTAAAGGCATTATGCAAAGAGGTGCGGGGTAATGGCTGTAGTCGCTGTGTGCCATTTGTCTCGTCGGCCATGTTCCAAATGGCATCCTACTCCTTACACAGTGCACTACAGTGCCCTATGAGCTGGACTTATGGGCCCAGGTCAAAAGTAATGCACTACCGGGAATAAGGCGCTATTTGGGACAAAGCCAGGGAGAGCGGTAAGCCGGGGGCCAGAGCTCAGGTTAGAGCCGCTCGGTTGCATGTTAAGTCTGGTCATATGTGTCTCTGGGGAAGAGGGAGAGAGGGGGGATAAGAGGGAGAGAGAGAAGGAAAGAAAGAGATAAGAAGAGGGAAAGAGTGGGAGAGAGAGCGAGAAAGCGGGGGTAGAGAGGGGCAGAGAAAGGGGAGGGAGTGGTAAGGGACAGATAAAGAGAGAGAGGCAGAGAAGGAAAGATAGAGGGAGAGAAAGAAAGACAACGAGAGAGAGGGGAGAAAAAAAGAGAGGACAGAGAGAATGTCTGCATAGAGAGAAGAAATTCACTCCAAACATTTTAGTAACAGAGTTGGAAGAGTGAATTTGATTGGCAGTGGATTACTAGTGGACTATCAAACAAGAATATAACATGATCATTTTGTTCATGTTTTAGCTATTGAGCGGGTTAGTCTCTATGAGTAGTGAACAGTTGATAAGTGTGTGTGTGTGCCCAAAGGCCTGGACTCCTCTGGGCTGGTGGTGGTTAACACTTCCTAGAGTCCGTCTGACCCCTCAACCTCCATCCTACACACCCACCCACACCCACATCCACACATGCACAAACCAGGGCATAACTGCTCACCATGGCAACAGGGTAGAGTATAAATCTAGAGTCAGTGAATTTGAATTAACCACATACGAGCAGACAAATTATATTCACGGCAGTCTCTCCAACAACTATTGGACACAAAACAGAGAAGATCATATAACATTTTGTTTCCTATTACAACTCACAGACATTTTGGTTATGAGCCTGATGATGTTGTGTAAGTGTGTGTGTGTGTGTGTGTTGCTGTGGATTGCAGAGCCAGTGTTAATGTGTTCTACAGGCAGGGTAGCTTACAGAGGACCAGACTTTCTCTGGACACACTAAGCGGCTGAGGCCAGGCCACAAGCAGCCCATGGGGCACTGTGAGAGGCTGGGGTTTCCCTCCTGTACTGGGAACGTTTAGAGTGCCATGTGGCAGCCCACTCTTCCCACCATGGAGGACCCTGTTGTCGTATGAAACTTTTGGGATTTGACTTGACTACAGTAAAACACAAAACGTCATAGTCAATGGAGAACCACACAGCAAGAACAGGGGCTTTGGAGCAAAGGACAAGTTGATTTTCAAGCTCGAAAAATCACCCTTTCTTGCTCGTTTTCGCCAGAAAACTAAGCGTCTGGAGTGCCACTAAGTGTGCCACAAAAACACACCAGTCAAGTAGCTAAAGCCAGCTGTCGCATTCATCAAAAAGACGGTGCATATACAGGAAATGAATTTCCTGGAGCACTTTGCTCTCCTCGCAATTTATAGTCACGTGCGTACAATAAGCCTCAAACGAGGGCCTGAATGTCTTGACATAAAATACGAGCAATGCTTTCATGGTAAAACGGAGGTACGAGAGGGGGAAAAAAATCATCTTCTGAGCCTCTCTTTCTCGCTCCCTCTCTTTTTGAAAAGAGTAATTGCTTGTGTTGTCTGCCATCCATCCATCTCTGATGCTAATTAGCCGCATCTCTCAGCGAGGAATCACAGCCTGGCGCCTGGCACATGCCACCCCCCTCCGCCGAATCCCCTGAACCCCCTCCCGCTGGCACCGGACGCGCTCGCCTGCAGTCGGCTGGCATGAAGCAGCGGCAGTGAGATCCATCCAATATCTGCCATTCCTCATAATTTTCCGTAATGAGATTCCATTGATTTCCGCTCGGGAAACAAACTAGTACTGAGGGAATAGTTTTAGCCGTGGCAGGAGGGTGGGGGCTTTCAGGGGGACTGAAGTCACAAACTGTGTCTCGCTACTAACTCAAACTGTGCTCCTGGTGCTCTTGGTGTTTTGTAAAACGAACAAACCGAACTCAGTCAGCCTCTAATCAACTCTCACTCTGCGGATCTTATCCCCCATGGTTGGCCAATCCGGCCCTACAGTACGTGTGGTATTGGTCTGTTTGATGCTTCACTGCTATAGTCATGCAGGCCCGTGCCGCCCAATGCCCCCTAAACACTCCCAGAGCTTGTTAGCAGTTAGCAGCAGATGGTAAGACTGGCTCATTTGGGGCCCAGTCATGCCTCCCCTTACAGCCATGTAAGGTTACTTCCAAACAGAGTGGAACGGAGCGCCAGCACGATCAGTGCAAGTACATGGCACAATCTGCCTGTAATTATATTGAATTGTTTTGGGAAATTGGGGTGGGATGGTGGGTGCAGGGGTAGTGTGAGGTTCATATCAACTTGATTGTAGCCTTTGGGGGGTGCGCTGTCCTCTCGGCCTCTGATTGACTTTTCGACGACAGGGGTAGCCGAAGAAGCCCTTCCCTGGAGAGCTATGAGGATGCAGGGTTCTAGCTAGCTGGTTTGGATACCGGTCCTCAAAAGGTCCTGGGGAGCAACTGATTAGTAGAATCAGGTGAGCTCGATTAGGATTGGAGCAAAAGCCTGCAGGAGGTAGATCTCCAGGGGGAAGTACTGGCAACTGTGGGTTTGAGTGGTGTTCTCCTCATGTTCATGGTTACAACTTTGATTCCAAAGGTTGGGGGTGTGAGGAAAATCCACAAAGGGTCTGACCAATGATTTTGGTGGAGGTGGTGAGGAAAGGGGTATTTTCCGCCTCTCTGGCTCCAGGTGAGCTGCAGTATCGTCTATTTAAAATGTTACGGTGCGTTTTGCTCACGGCGCGTGTGTTTGTGAGAGGAAAATGTCCCCCATAGTCTAGACTCACATAGAGTGGTTCCAGTTCTATGAGTATTCTGTCAAGTCATAGCAGCATGCACCCCCAGGGAGCCTACCAACATTAAAGATGGGAAATTATGATGACCTTAACACACACACACACCGCCCATGAAAAATAAAACTGAGGGAAAGGTGATGAGGTGCTGTGTCCCAACCCAAGGGAATGAGAGTGTGCAGGGAATCGGGGATGGTGTTTGATTGCAGTTTAAACTGCAAACAGATCACACACACTCTCCTGTAGGTCAAAGACGACGCCTCTGGGATAAAGAGGCCCAAATCAGTCCCGGTAGCCTTCGGAGATAACCTAGTCGGGATGGCGCTTACGGAATTCAGAATGAACCGACATAAAACAAAGAGAAGAAGAGAAGTGAAGCGCTTTGTGTCTGGGGATGAGGAGGAGGCGTGGGGGAACGAGGACGGAGAGGAGAGGGGGGCGTTCCGTGTTCAGAATGACTCATTGTGACTTTGAAAAGTGTGGAGGAAAACTCTTGAGAGAACTGATGCGACACATAAAAAAAATGTGTGTGTGCATTGCACATTACATGTAGGGTGTCTGCAAACACATTCATTAAGAAACCTCAGAGCGGACAGGAGAAAAAAGGAAATATCAGAAGCCATTCCAAAGCCAACGTGAGGTAAGCAAGATAAACCACCGACAAAACTTAGAAACAAAACAGAATAAAGAAGCTACTGATGACACAGATTGAGGGTTGAAGATGACATTGTCTCAAGATGCTGATCTAAGTTCAATTTGTCATTACACCCTCTTATGGTTATGGCTTGGGATGTGAGGGAAGAACGCTGATCCGAGATCTGTGCATAGGTCTAACTTCGATCTCGAATGCTGCTCGTCTGGGGTGCAGGGTCCCAGTCTCTCTTTGGCCAGACCCATTGCTCTCCAGTTCAATTAAAATACACTACATGACCAAATGTATGTGGACACCTGCTCGTCGAACATCTCATTCTAAAATCGTGGGTATGAGTATGGAGTTGGTCCCCTCTTTACTGCTATAACAGCCTCCACTCTCTGGGAAGGCTTTCCACTAGATGTTGAAACAGTGCTGCAGGGAATTGCTTCCACTCAGCCACAAGAGCATTAGTGATGTTGGGCACTGATGTCGCGCGATTAGGCCTGGCTTACAGTCGGCGTTTCTGTTCATCCCAAAGGTGTTCAAAGGGGTTGAGGTCAGGGCTCTGTGCAGGCCAGCCAAGTTCTTCCACACCGATCTCGACCAACCATTTATGTACAGTGCCTTGCGAAAGTATTCGGCCCCCTTGAACTTTGCGACCTTTTGGCACATTTCAGGCTTCAAACATGAAGATATAAAACTGTATTTTTTTGTGAAGAATCAACAACAAGTGGGACAATCATGAAGTGGAACGACATTTATTGGATATTTCAAACTTTTTTAACAAATCAAAAACTGAAAAATTGGGCGTGCAAAATTATTCAGCCCCCTTAAGTTAATACTTTGTAGCGCCACCTTTTGCTGCGATTACAGCTGTAAGTCGCTTGGGGTATGTCTCTATCAGTTTTGCACATCGAGAGACTGAATTTTTTCCCATTCCTCCTTGCAAAACAGCTCGAGCTCAATGAGGTTGGATGGAGAGCATTTGTGAACAGCAGTTTTCAGTTCTTTCCACAGATCCTTCTCCACCAAACTTTACAGTTGGCACTATGCTTTGGGGCAGGTAGCGTTCTCCTGGCATCAGCCAAACCCAGGTTGGTCCGTCGGACTGCCAGAAGGTGAAGCGGGATTCATCACTGCAGAGAACATGCTCCACTGCTCCTGAGTCCAATGGCAGCGAGTTTTACACCACTCCAGCCGACGCTTGGCATAACTCATGGTGATCTTAGGCTTGTGTGCGGCTGCTTGGACATGGAAACCCATTTCATGAAGCTCCTGACAAACAGTTCTTGTGCTGACGTTACTTCCAGAGGCAGTTTGGAACTCAGCCGTGTTGCAACCGAGGACAGACGATTTTTCAGCACTTGTCCATTCCGTTCTGTGAGCTTGTGTGGCCTACCACTTTGCGGCTGAGCCGCTGTTGTTCCACTTCACAATAAAAGCACTTACATTTGACCAGGACAGCTCTAGCAGGGCAGAAGTGTGACAGACTGACTTATTTGAAAGGTGGCATCTGATGACAGTGCCGCATTTGAAAGTCACTGAGCTTTTCAGTAAGGCCATTCTACTGCCAATGTTTGTCTACAGGGATTGCATGGCTATGTGCTCGATATTATACAGCTGTTAGCAGCAGGTGTGGCTGAAACAAGCCAACACCCCCCCCCACCCTCGAAGTGAGGGCCACTGTCCCGACCGGCTGCAGTTACAGCCTATAGCTACTGGGATTAAAGGCTAGCGTTTGTCCCCACTTTTGATTTGGGCTAGGCCGAACTTCTCAATTATACTGAAGCTTATGTAATTATATGGGTCTGTTAGAAGTTTTTGTATAATACTCCAGGAATAACTGAGCGACTGGCATAGTTAGGAAAGGGAGGGAGACTATGATCAGTTATACCAAAGTGTCCAATAGACATGCTGACATGAAAAGAGCTTAGAGGGGAGAGAACAAGAGAAAGGAGAGAGCAGACCGAGGTTGAAATACTTGAAATAATTGTAGCATTTGCTTTAGCCTGCCTAGAGAGCCAGATGGGCAGAGTTTGCAACTAGGACGCCCACAAGCCTCAAAAGGCCCACAAGCCTCAAAAGACTCGCCTGAAGGTAACCCAGTACCAGTTTAAAAAAATAAAATGAATGGAAGCATACACTGAGTATACAAAACATTAAGAACACCTGCTCTTTTCATTAGACTGACCAGGTGAATCCAGGTGAAAACTATGATCCCTTATTGATGTCAACTGTTAAATCCACTTCAATCAGTGTAGATGAAGAGGAGGAGACCGGTTATAGATTTTAAACCTTGAGACAACTGGACATGGATTGTGTATGCGTGCCATTCAGAGGGCGAATGGGCAAGACATTTAAGTGCCTTTGTACGAGGTAGGGTAGTATGTGCCAGGCGCTCCGGTTTGTGTCAAGAACTGCAACTCTGCTGGGTTTTTCAGTTTCCCGTGTGTATCAAGCTGTCCACCACTCAAAGGACATCCAGCCAACTAGACACAACTGTAAGTCGCTCTGGATAAGAGCGTCTGCTAAATGACTTAAATGTAAATGTAAATGTGTTGGAGTCAACATGGGCCAGCATCCGTGTGGAACGGTTTTGACACCTTGTAGAGTCCATGCTCCAACGATTTTAGGCTGTTCTGAGTGCAAAAGAAGAAGAAGGGGGGAGGGCAATCAATATGAGGAAGGTGTTGCTAATGTTTCGTATACTCAGTATGTAAGTAGTTTAGTTCCCAAAAAAGGGGGTTAAATGTGTTTTAAAAAATGATACAAACAGCTTCCTGATCTTTCTTATACATCTCAGATATAGGACAGACATAAAAATAAAAAAAACTTTCTTTAGAGAATTATTTTGTAACTTATCTGCAGAAAAATATTGTTTGAAGGTGAAAAAGCAATAGTAACCCTATGCAAAATCAGGGAGCCAAATTAACGGCTCTTTCACCAACGCGATTCGGTTCATGAACGACCCATCACTAAATACTCGGACGTCAAAGTATGGTACTGGTCCAAACAAAGTTATGTATTGTCATAAATAATTACATTTTTTTTTCTGATAAAATATTCACCTCGCCACCCAATCAATGTGATTTTGTTAGCTGTGTCTCCGTCTGTACATTTGGTTAATTGATCCATTACTGGACAAGTGGAAGTTGTCCAGTAATTATTCATTTGCTCATCTATCACTGACCAGAAACATTTAGCATACAATGTTGCCTAAATCAAGTGTATTACTTTACTCTCAACTCACGTAGTAACCTTATATAGAGCCTAGGCTATTTTCCTATCCAGTCCCAATCCCACTGAAACCCAAAATCCTGACTCCTGTCTCGCATGAAAACTTCCTCATTTTAAATCTGTAGAAAGCACATCTCGTAACTATGCATGTCAAAATACTGCTCTAAAATTCCCCCCAGTTGCGCTGTCTCATACTTGCAGCCCGTTATGAGAGCGTGGGTAGAGAAAGTGTGATCAACAGTATGAGAGTAGATATGGATATTTTCTTAAACAGTGTTGGGTCCCCGTTAACATATCTTGATATTTAAACTATTTCCACTCTTCAACACCCCATTATTCCATGAGCTGATCTGCCATCTGTATAACCGTCAACTCAATTTTGCCAAGTATCAGAGATATTCTGCCATTCGATGAATGACGTGATCTTTGCAAGTTTAGCAACGTTGGTCATTTTACTTTTGTTTGATTGCCGTTTACAATGTTTGTACGATTCGACAACGCTATAGCCTACTCTGGGTGCGCTCTGTGCGTCCTGAGAGTCACTCTTATTTTGGGAGAAGCCTCGCGTGTTAGCCATATCCTGATTGTAAACGCTTTATATGGGCACTTCCGAGTTGTGCAGTATTACCAGGGACTCTCAGGATATGAATTATTTCCGGTACTGAAACTTTGTCGATTTTTGGGGAAATATTTATCCTTATTTCTACACTCCCCCTCTCTTGATGATCCTCAATTTTCTCACTTCTGGGTCGTCCCACCTCAAATAGCGAGAGAAAGACCATCTCAGATTGTTCTGAAATCGTTTCTGAAGTTAGTAACAGACACGATTAACATTCCTGAAAGTTTGGTCCAAATCGGATGTTGGGTTTATTTATTGAATATTATCTGAATCCTATAATTTAAAAGACGGCCAATTGTAGTGCAATCAATTAGGCTAATTTCGCTTAGATCAAAAAAATATTTCAACAAAATGTTTCAGGAATGCTAATCGTACCTGTTTCTAACTACAGAAACGATTTCAAGAACATTATGAGATGGTGGGTGTCATGGCTTGCTGAAAGGACATTGAATGGCTCTTCTACCCTCTCTCCCCCTCTTAATGAACCTCCCCTTTTCTCACTTCTACTCTCTCGCTGTTGATAAACCTCCCCTTTCTCACTTCTACTCTCTCTGGTGATAAGCCTCCCTTTCCCCCTCTCTTGCTACACCTTCCTGTTCTTCACCCGTCTCTCCACAAAGCATTCTCTTTTAATCTCCCCCTCCCTGCTTCCCATCATTCGACCCCTCTCTCTCTCCACCCCACCTCCCTCCCACTGTCCTCCCCCCCTCTCTCCTCCAGTCCACAACATAATTCTGCAGTAGGGCTACCCGCTGTGCTACAGTATGTCAGCAGCCCCCAACAGTAAGCAAACACACAGCAGGAGGTAACACACCAGCTCATCCATTATCCCTTTGTGTTGGTGCTGCTGGGCTGTCAGGCCCAAAACAAGACTGATCTCTGGTCAGTGATAGATCAGTCGCTGCTCTACACACGGGTCACTTCTCTGTAGTACAGCATTAGCTCCCTCCTATGAGGCTTTGATATGGTAGATTAAGGAGAAGATAATGGTCAGACTACTGCTAGCAGGGATCATCTAGACTGCAGTAGGGGCCGGTATCTCCAGTCCTGGAGGGCCGTAGTGTGTGCTGTACGGGCTTTTGTTCCAGCTCGAATAACATTTATATTCAAACTTATTGAGGTCGAAATTGAACGGGCACATGATCAAGTCATTTTTAAGTTGTTAGTGCCAGAACAAAAGCCCGCGGTTACCGTGGCCCTCAGTTGCAGCGCCCACCCCTCATCTAAAGGGAACATCCTGCTAAAAAGACGAGGCTCTCCACACCCACCACACAATTATGGTTACGCCTGGGCACCTGTGTGGCACTAGGGGGTCCTCCTGCCCCCTGGGCGTCCCACAGTGCTCCTGGGGGGTAGAGTAGACCATCGCCATCAGACGAGAGGCACGCTAGCCATCCATCACTGTGACGGCGGTGGTTTTTGCTTACTTAATGATGTGGAGTGTGTTTATGAAGCGAACGCCGCGCCCGCCACAGCTCGCATCATCTGCCCCCAGGAGTTGACATTAAAACATCATCAGCGTGATTGATGTCCGCCCGACAACATTGGGGGGTGTGGACTGCTTCGGAGCTGACGGGTCACATCTTTTGCGGAGTGTGTTAATGTGTGGGATGGTGGAGTGTGGGTAGTGTGTGTATGTGTGTGAGAGAGTAGGTGTGTGTTTGATAGAGTGTGTGCTCGTCTGTGATTTGTGTCTATTAATGTGCCACACACACACACTGCCCCTGTGGTGTGTGTGTGATTCCCAGGGTAATGAGTTGGAGATAAGGTGTTGATAATATGATATTCCTCCTGCACGAATCGGCCCTGATATCCGAGTTAGCATCTCTTGTAGCCAGTTCACTTCCTCAAGCCTTCATTTCCCCTCCTTTCATTACTTCAATTATGGTTACATCCCAAATGGCACCTTATTCCCTATCTGGTTCTATGCTTCTGACCATGGCCCATAAAGTAGGTCTCTGGTCAAAAGTAGTGCTCTGTGTTGGGAATAAGGTGCCATTTGGGACAAATCCAATGCGTCTTCTATCCATCCTCCATGGTCAAGGGCATTTTCCACTGTAAATCGCAAGCTTTGGTACATGGAGGTTTCAGAAAAGGACTTGTAAAACACTTCATTCTATTTCATTTAGCTGGGTGTTTTTCCAGCCAGGTAGACATTTACCGAATACCAAAGATGTCTGGATTATACCAAGTATGGCTGCCTCTGACATAGTCTCCTATTCCCCAAATTGTGCACTCCTTTTAACCAGGGCTCATTTTGGACACACCCTTTCCTTGCCTATGCCACGTGCTTGTGGTAGAGCGGAACTCCAAAATGGCTGCCAGTTGCATGTGGCTTACCGCGTAGGGGACATCACTGCCAGCTACTGTGGCAGCTGAATGGACAGCCTCATCTAAAAATACCAGAAACTGGCCAGTCTGTACACATGACATCGTATACACTATCATTATCATGTCTCGAAAGGATAAAAAGCTATAGAGCCCTGTCCCAAATGGCACAGTATTCCCTATATAGTGCACTACCCTTGAGCAAGGCAGTTAACCCCTAAAACCAAGTGCTCCCCGGGCACTGATGGTGTGAAATTAGATTAAGGCTGTCCCCCGCACATCTAAGATTCAGAGGGGTTGGGTTAAATGGGAAAGCCACATTTAGGTTGGATGCATTTAGTTTTACAACCGACTAGGTATCCTCTATAGTGAGCTATTTTGATAATCGGGTGTTATTTGGGACGCAGGCCCTGTGCTTGGACAGATGGTATATGTGGGTGTGTACTGAGACTGACATGGTCAAGACAAAAAGGTAGAGATGAAGGGGAACATGGGATGAAAAGGAGAGAGGGAACACACGAGAGAGTATGCAGGAGTCACAGCCAAGAAAAGATGAGAAAAGGATCACACACACACACACATACACCTTGATGAGAAAAAAAAAAATTTAATGTGTGGATAAAGGCTTTGAATGAAGCCTCAAATGCTTTAATTTGTATTAAGTTGGAGATGTTTTAACAGGGGATGGAGAGTGGGGGGGGCTATCTAATATCTTGTTGGTTAAATTCCCTTACTGTATTTAATGTTCCAAATACGTGTTATTGAGGAGTAAACAAATCAGGTATGCAGGTTACTAAGCAGGATAGTGTACTCCCAGTGACAAATAATTAAATAGAAAGGACACATAAAAACTACTCTTATTGTATTTTATGTTTGCGGTTATTGTCTGTCTGTGAAACTGAAGACGTAGAAAAATAATTTTTTAAAAGATGGAGAAATGCTATATATAATCTTTTCAATGAATCAATGTTTCCCAGCGTGGCACGAGCTACATAAAGGAAGAACGGGCCTTGTGTGACCTCGTATGAGCAGCGCAATACTCAAGTGTCATTAAATCTTTGAAAACATTCAAGGCGACCAGACCAGGCTGCTGAAAAGAGCAAAGAAAGACAGCTGAAAGGAGGGCACAAAACAGGCTACACGCAGGGAGACATGGGCGCAACAATTGCCAGAGTGAATGAAACATTGAAACATTTGATTCACTCACCCTCTCTCTCTCTCTGTATATGTTGTAACTATTGGTCTGCTGTCTCTTTCCATTTAACTTACAGTATTTATTATTGTTCTCAAGGTTTACCTCACACATTCTACATGGGCTATACAGTTTATAGGTTTAACATACGCTTTCTGTCGCAGCCTTTGATTTCATCGGAGTCTCTGTTTAAATGATCATTTTCCATAAGCAGCTGCCTCAGGGGAAGCACCTACAGCTGTGCTGTTGACGCTGCATTTGTTTCTACTGCAACTAACAATCAGACGGCGAGTTGCCTCCCCAATCACTGCTTCCTAATTGTCTACATGTTTGAATAAGGGCATTCGAAGGAACACACAACAACCGATTCCAAGAGGCATCGCTAGGCTGTTTCAGCGTGTGAATAATGCTCTTCGATGGATCAAAACAGAACCGGGGCTCAAGAAGGATGCGGGCAACGTTAGAAGACGGTTCCACACACGCAACCAGAAGTGAGAGGGAGAGAAAGAGAGAGAGAGACAGAGAGAGAGAGAGAGAGAGAGGAGAGTGAAAGAGAGCATGTTTGTTTAGGTTGAGCAGTAGTGCTAAAAAAGATCATATGAAAATGTCACCACATTAATGTTTATTTACTTAAAGAGAGAGAAATGGAGAGAGAAAGAGGGTGCTGCCACTGTAGAGTACTTCATGCTAACAAGAGAGAGCTCCAAATAAACCCGGCCAGGCTTTAAGACAACATGGATCGTCTGACTCGGCTCCACAATTGGGAGCAAAACATGCCAACGCCCACACACACATACACACACACAGCTTTATTACAATTGCCTGCTGCAAAATCATCCTTAGTTACCATATGCACAAAGGGAAATTAATAAGTACACCATCACATCCCCATATGATAATACTGCCTGGTGATATCCTATGGAATGATCCGTATTATGATCCACACTGAGTGTACAAAACATTAGGAACGCCCTTTTGCACTCAGAACAGCCTCAATTCTTCAGGGCATGGACTCTACAATGTGTCGAAATTGTTCCACAGGGATGCTGGTCCAAGCTGACTTCAAAGCTTCCCACATTTGTGTCAAGTTGGCTGGATGTCCTTTGGATAGTGGTCCATTCTTGATACACAGGAGAAACGGTTGAGGTTATAAAAACCCAGCATCGTTGCTGTTCTTCACCCCCCCAAATCGGTGCGCCTGGCACCTACTACCATACCCTGTTCAAAGGCACTGAAATCTTTTGTTTTGCCCATTCACCCTCTGAATTGAAACAAATACACAATCTATGTCTCAATTGCCTCAAGGCTTAAACCTGTCTTTAACACATACTAGCCACACTCTCCCCTTCACCTACACTGATTGAGGAGGATTTAACAGTTGACATCAATAAGGGATCATAGCTTTCACCTGGATTCACCTGGTCAGTCTAATAAAAAGAGCAGGTGTTCTTAATGTTTTGTTTACTCAGTGTATACTTCCATTCATTTTATTTTTTAAAAGCTGGTACCGGGTTACCTTCAGGTGAGTCTTTTGAGGCTTGTGGGCCTCAAAATCCAGCTTTCACCTGGATGCACCAGGTCAGTCTATGTCATGGAAAGAGATGTTTTGTACACTCAGTATATAGTCTGTTTAGGATCTCCATTCTCTCAGAGCCAGAGTGTGCTTGTACCAAATGGCACCCTAGCTCAGGCTCTGGTCAAAAGTAGAGCACTTTAAAGGGAATAGGGTGCCATTTGTGAATCAGCCAGAGAAAGACACTTGGTGTCTCTAGGCAGTGGACAGGGACTTGAAGTATGGATTATCATGGAGTTAATCTCCATGTTCTGTTGAGAAGATGCATGTAAACCACTTGTGGTGGTTCATCTCGTCACTGTGATCTGCGTAGGCACAGCGGGAGGCGAGCCCGAGGTCTCCAAGTGAGGACACACACACATTCATGTACACATGCACGCACTCATGCATTCAAGCATGCGCACAGATGCATCATGTGCCCGAGAGCACACATGCGCGTGCACACGCTCACACTCACTCGTGGTGGGTCGTGGTCGAGGGCTCTGCGGCGGATGACCTCTAGCTCCTCGTAAGCGGGCGCAGCACGGGCCTGCTGGAGCTCTCTCCTGAGCTTCTGGACACGCTCACTGAGAGAAGGAGAGAAATAAAAGAGAAAGAGTTCCAATAAAATCACAGGCTGACACATCAACCATAACACAGGAACCATATACATATACTGTGTATTACACGGAAAGAGACCACAGACCGATATAAGATGAGAGACAGCGAGGAAGAGCGAGAGAAAGAACTTACCAAGTTCGGTAACCCACACACACAAACATATTAATTGATGCATACACACCCACATGATGCACAAACTAACTAGACTCCCAACCTCTCCCACTCATACTAATGATGTGACCCACGGCAGGTATTGATTCTTGGGCAGGAGTGAGAGCTTCATTAGAGGGGAACCAGCATAGGCATACATGCTAAAAGTTCCATTAATGACCATGGCCTTAATTAGCAGGCCTGGCTGGTGCTCTGGTGGTGCGCTGACAAGAGGATGTGAATGTGTTGTTCTAAATCATCCTACCGCCAGTCAATGGGGATAGACTGAGGCAGACATAGATTTGTATGCAGTCTCTCTCTCTCTCTCTCTCTCTCTCTACACAACCCAGCCCAGCCTGACACACAGAGGAACAGAGCTGCAGTCCCTCACCTGCCACACAGACAAACACACAAACACAATACCCTGCAGCTACCACCACTCGGGGCGCAATACCAACTTGAAATTTGGGCACATAAATTTATTTCTCACCTAATTCTTCCACTGCTTTAAATGCGCAATTTACAAGAAGGTCCAAATTAGGACTCGGCCCGAAAGGAACAGGTGAAGACAGACCCTCGTTCTTCACGTAGCATCGTTGATGCGGTTTGTTTTGAAATTGAGGACTTCACTGTTTAAATTTTTTTTTTAGCAATCCCCACCCCCCACCCCAGTAGCTACAGCAGCTGAGCAGGGACATTCAGAGCAGAGAAAGAACCCATTTTCAAAAACCCATTGATGCGGTCCTCGATCCGTCGTTAGGGCTGCCATCTTGATTGAGCGTGCATGTCGTCTCTCGTAATGAAAAAATTATTATAATGATGTTCCCCGGCACATCGGAGACCCTCCAGATATCAGTGTTGCAGAAATAAATAAATACCATTAGGTCTTGTGCTGAAACTGCAGGGCAGCAAGTCATGACATTCTTCCTCAAAGGAGAGATCATGGATGCGTGTAAAATGACATCCTATGCCCTAAAAGTAGTGCACTACAAAGTGCAGGGTTGCCCAACCCTGTACAGTCGTGGCCAAAAGTTGAGATTGACACAAATATTAACTCCCACAAAGTATGCTGCTTCAGTGTCTTTAGATATTTTTGTCAGATGTTACTATGGAATGCTGAAGTATAATTACAAGCATTCCATAAGTGTCAAAGGCTTTTATTGACAATTACATGAAGTTGATGCAAAGAGTCAATATTTGCAGTGTTGACCCTTCTTTTTCAAGACCTGCAATCCGCCCTGGCTTGCTGTGAATTAACTTCTGGGCCACATCCTGACTCATGGCAGCCCATTCTTGCATAATCAATGCTTAGAGTTTGTCAGAATTTGTGGGTTTTTGTTTGTCCACCAGCCTCTTGAGGATTGCCCACAAGTTCTCAATGGGATTAAGGTCTGGGGAGTTTCCTGGCCGTGGACCCAACATATCAATGTTTTGTTCCCCGAGCCACTTAGTTATCACTTTTGCCTTATGGCAAGGTGCTCCATCATGCTGGAAAAGGCATTGTTCGCCACCAAACTGTTCCTGGATGGTTGGGAGAAGTTGCTCTCGGAGGATGTGTTGGTACCATTCTTTATTCATGGCTGTGTTCTTAGGCATAATTGTGAGTGAGCCCACTCCCTTGGCTGAGAAGCAACCCCACACATGAATGGTCTCAGGATGCTTTACTGTTGGCATGACACAGGACTGATGGTAGCGCTCACCTTGTCTTCTCCGGACAAGCTTTTTTCCAGATGCCCAAAACAACATCCAATCCCTGTACCTTTTGCAGAATATCAGTCTGTCCCTGATGTTTTTCCTGGAGAGAAGTGGCTTCTTTGCTACCCTTCCTGACACTAGGACATCCTCCAAAAGTCTTCGCCTCACTGTGCGTGCAGATGCATTCACACCTGCCTGCTGCCATTCCTTAGCAAGCTCTGTACTGGTGGTGCCCCGATCCAGCAGCTGAATCAACTTTAGGAGACGGTCCTGGCGCTTGCAGGACTTTCTTGGGCGCCCTGAAGCCTTCTTCACAACAATTGAACCGCTCTCCTTGAAGTTC